>NC_091290.1:146636940-146936940 GCF_032444005.1 Ranitomeya imitator | reverse complement strand
GTACAGATGTGTATACTGTATAGCAGGTGTATATAAGGTGTGCACTGTACAGATGTGTATACTGTATAGCAGGTGTATATAAGGTGTGCGCTGTACAGATGTGTATACTGTATAGCAGGTATATATAAGGTGTGCTCTGTACAGATGTGTATACTGTATAGCAGGTGTATATAAGGTGTGCTCTGTACAGATGTGTATACTGTATAGCAGGTGTATATAAGGTGTGCACTGTACAGATGTGTATACTGTATAGCAGGTGTATATAAGGTGTGCACTGTACAGATTTGTATACTGTATAGCAGGTGTATATAAGGTGTGCTCTGTACAGATGTGTATACTGTATAGCAGGTGTATATAAGGTGTGCACTGTACAGATGTGTATACTGTATAGCAGGTGTATATAAGGTGTGCTCTGTACAGATGTGTATACTGTATAGCAGGTGTATATAAGGTGTGCTCTGTACAGATGTGTATACTGTATAGCAGGTGTATATAAGGTGTGCTCTGTACAGATGTGTATACTGTATAGCAGGTGTATATAAGGTGTGCTCTGTACAGATGTGTATACTGTATAGCAGGTGTATATAAGGTGTGCTCTGTACAGATGTGTATACTGTATAGCAGGTGTATATAAGGTGTGCTCTGTACAGATGTGTATACTGTATAGCAGGTGTATATAAGGTGTGCTCTGTACAGATGTGTATACTGTATAGCAGGTGTATATATGTTGCTCTGTACAGATGTGTATACTGTATAGCAGGTGTATATATGTTGCTCTGTACAGATGTGTATACTGTATAGCAGGTGTATATATGTTGCTCTGTACAGATGTGTATACTGTATAGCAGGTGTATATAAGGTGTGCACTGTACAGATGTGTATACTGTATAGCAGGTGTATATATGTTGCTCTGTACAGATGTGTATACTGTATAGCAGGTGTATATAAGGTGTGCTCTGTACAGATGTGTATACTGTATAGCAGGTGTATATAAGGTGTGCTCTGTACAGATGTGTATACTGTATAGCAGGTGTATATATGTTGCTCTGTACAGATGTGTATACTGTATAGCAGGTGTATATAAGATGTGCTCTGTACAGATGTGTATACTGTATAGCAGGTGTATATAAGGTGTGCTCTGTACAGATGTGTATACTGTATAGCAGGTGTATATAAGGTGTGCTCTGTACAGATGTGTATACTGTATAGCAGGTGTATATATGTTGCTCTGTACAGATGTGTATACTGTATAGCAGGTGTATATAAGGTGTGCTCTGTACAGATGTGTATACTGTATAGCAGGTGTATATAAGGTGTGCTCTGTACAGATGTGTATACTGTGTAGCAGGTGTATATAAGGTGTGCTCTGTACAGATGTGTATACTGTGTAGCAGGTGTATATATCTTGCTCTGTACAGATGTGTATACTGTATAGCAGGTGTATATAAGGTGTGCTCTGTACAGATGTGTATACTGTATAGCAGGTGTATATAAGGTGTGCTCTGTACAGATGTGTATACTGTGTAGCAGGTGTATATAAGGTGTGCTCTGTACAGATGTGTATACTGTGTAGCAGGTGTATATATCTTGCTCTGTACAGATGTGTATACTGTATAGCAGGTGTATATAAGGTGTGCTCTGTACAGATGTGTATACTGTATAGCAGGTGTATATAAGGTGTGCTCTGTACAGATGTGTATACTGTATAGCAGGTGTATATATGTTGCTCTGTACAGATGTGTATACTGTATAGCAGGTGTATATATGTTGCTCTGTACAGATGTGTATACTGTATAGCAGGTGTATATAAGGTGTGCTCTGTACAGATGTGTATACTGTATAGCAGGTGTATATATGTTGCTCTGTACAGATGTGTATACTGTATAGCAGGTGTATATATGTTGCTCTGTACAGATGTGTATACTGTATAGCAGGTGTATATATGTTGCTCTGTACAGATGTGTATACTGTATAGCAGGTGTATATAAGGTGTGCACTGTACAGATGTGTATACTGTATAGCAGGTGTATATAAGGTGTGCACTGTACAGATGTGTATACTGTATAGCAGGTGTATATAAGGTGTGCTCTGTACAGATGTGTATACTGTATAGCAGGTGTATATAAGGTGTGCACTGTACAGATGTGTATACTGTATAGCAGGTGTATATCAGGTGTGCTCTGTACAGATGTGTATACTGTATAGCAGGTGTATATAAGGTGTGCTCTGTACAGATGTGTATACTGTATAGCAGGTGTATATAAGGTGTGCACTGTACAGATGTGTATACTGTATAGCAGGTGTATATAAGGTGTGCACTGTACAGATGTGTATACTGTATAGCAGGTGTATATCAGGTGTGCTCTGTACAGATGTGTATACTGTATAGCAGGTGTATATAAGGTGTGCTCTGTACAGATGTGTATACTGTATAGCAGGTGTATATAAGGTGTGCACTGTACAGATGTGTATACTGTATAGCAGGTGTATATATGTTGCTCTGTACAGATGTGTATACTGTATAGCAGGTGTATATATGTTGCTCTGTACAGATGTGTATACTGTATAGCAGGTGTATATATGTTGCTCTGTACAGATGTGTATACTGTATAGCAGGTGTATATAAGGTGTGCTCTGTACAGATGTGTATACTGTATAGCAGGTGTATATATGTTGCTCTGTACAGATGTGTATACTGTATAGCAGGTGTATATAAGGTGTGCTCTGTACAGATGTGTATACTGTATAGCAGGTGTATATATGTTGCTCTGTACAGATGTGTATACTGTATAGCAGGTGTATATAAGGTGTGCTCTGTACAGATGTGTATACTGTATAGCAGGTGTATATAAGGTGTGCACTGTACAGATGTGTATACTGTATAGCAGGTGTATATATGTTGCTCTGTACAGATGTGTATACTGTATAGCAGGTGTATATAAGGTGTGCACTGTACAGATGTGTATACTGTATAGCAGGTGTATATAAGGTGTGCACTGTACAGATGTGTATACTGTATAGCAGGTGTATATAAGGTGTGCTCTGTACAGATGTGTATACTGTATAGCAGGTGTATATAAGGTGTGCTCTGTACAGATGTGTATACTGTATAGCAGGTGTATATAAGGTGTGCTCTGTACAGATGTGTATACTGTATAGCAGGTGTATATATGTTGCTCTGTACAGATGTGATCTTCCAGCTGTAGCACACGAGGGTCTGGACTCTGGTCCTTGTTCCTGTACCTGGCGCTGCGCAGCACATGGTGGGTGACGTCACCGCCTCCTCGGCCTCTCCTCGCCTCCTGATTGGTGGCTGATGTCACGTTTCCCCGGCTTTCAGCATCTTCTCCGGGTCCGGGCTGCTGCGGAGCGGGGAGATGGAGCGGCTGCTGCTGGGGCTGCTGCTCCCGGGACTCCCGCTGCTCTGCGCACACAGTGACCGGGAAGAGGAGGCCGACAGCCCGGGCAGATTCCAGGTGGTGCGCTGGGAATGGCACAAGGTGCAGACGCCTTATCTGGTGGCCGTGTGGATCCTGGTGGCCAGCCTGGCGAAGATCGGTGAGAGCTGGGCACAGGAGGGATGCCCGACCCTGCAACACTGGCCATCCATCCGCTCCAAAACCAGCGGGCACTGGGAATGCAACATAATGACATGTACTATGCCCCCTTATCTGACCCTGCACTGTGCCCCCTTATCTAACCCTGCACTGTGCCCCCTTATCTGACCCTGCACTGTGCCCCCTTATCTAACCCTGCACTGTGCCCCCTTATCTGACCCTGCACTGTGCCCCCTTATCTGACCCTGCACTGTGCCCCCTTATCTGACCCTGCTCTGTGCCCCCTTATCTAACCCTGCACTGTGCCCCCTTATCTAACCCTGCACTGTGCCCCCTTATCTGACCCTGCACTGTGCCCCCTTATCTGACCCTGCACTGTGCCCCCTTATCTGACCCTGCACTGTGCCCCCTTATCTAACCCTGCACTGTGCCCCCTTATCTGACCCTGCACTGTGCCCCCTTATCTGACCCTGCACTGTGCCCCCTTATCTGACCCTGCACTGTGCCCTCCTATCTGACCCTGCACTGTGCTCCCTTATCTGACCCTGCACTGTGCCCCCTTATCTGACCCTGCACTGTGCCCCCTTATCTGACCCTGCACTGTGCCCTCCTATCTGACCCTGCACTGTGCCCCCTTATCTAACCCTGCACTGTGCCCCCTTATCTGACCCTGCACTGTGCCCCCTTATCTGACCCTGCACTGTGCCCCCTTATCTAACCCTGCACTGTGCCCCCTTATCTGACCCTGCACTGTGCCCCCTTATCTGACCCTGCACTGTGCCCCCTTATCTGACCCTGCACTGTGCCCTCCTATCTGACCCTGCACTGTGCTCCCTTATCTGACCCTGCACTGTGCTCCCTTATCTGACCCTGCACTGTGCCCCCTTATCTGACCCTGCACTGTGCCCCCTTATCTGACCCTGCACTGTGCCCCCTTATCTAACCCTGCACTGTGCCCCCCTTATCTAACCCTGCACTGTGCCCCCTTATCTAACCCTGCACTGTGCCCCCTTATCTGACCCTGCACTGTGCCCCCTTATCTGACCCTGCACTGTGCCCCCTTATCTGACCCTGCACTGTGCCCCCTTATCTGACCCTGCACTGTGCCCCCTTATCTGACCCTGCACTGTGCCCCCTTATCTATCCCTGCACTGTGCCCACTTATGTAACCCTGCACTGTGCCCCCTTATCTAACCCTGCACTGTGCCCCCTTATCTATCGCTGCACTGTGCCCCCTTAACTGACCCTGCACTGTGCCCCCTTATCTATCGCTGCACTGTGCCCCCTTATCTGACCCTGCACTGTGCCCTCTTATCTGACCCTGCACTGTGCCCCCTTATCTGACCCTGCACTGTGCCCCCTTATCTGACCCTGCACTGTGCCCCCTTATCTATCCCTGCACTGTGCCCACTTATGTAACCCTGCACTGTGCCCACTTATGTAACCCTGCACTGTGCCCCCTTATCTAACCCTGCACTGTGCCCCCTTATCTATCGCTGCACTGTACCCCCTTATCTGACCCTGCACTGTGCCCCGTTATCTAATTCTGCACTGTGTCCACATATGTAACGCTGCACTGTGCCCACTTATGTAACCCTGCACTGTGCCCCTTATCTAACCCTGCACTGTGCCCACTTATGTAACCCTGCACTGTGTCCACTTATGTAACCTTGCAATGTGCCCTCTTATCTAACCCTGCACTGTGCCCCTTATCTAACCCTGCACTGTGCCCCCTTATCTAATTCTGCACTGTGCCCACTTATGTAACCCTGCACTGTGCCCACTTATGTAACCCTGCACTGTGCCCACTTATGTAACCCTGCACTGTGCCCACTTATGTAACCCTGCACTGTGCCCTCTTATCTAACCCTGCACTGTGCCCCCTTATCTATCGCTGCACTGTGCCCCCTTATCTGGCCTGCACTGTGCCCACTTATCTATCCCTGCACTTTACCCCCTTATCTGGTCCTGCACTGTGCCCCCTTAGCTATCACTGCACTTTACCCCTTTATCTGGTCCTGCACTGTGCCCCCTTATCTATCACTGCACTGTGCCCCCTTATCTATCACTGCACTGTGCCCCCTTATCTGTCCCTGCACTTTGCCCCCTTATCTATCGCTGCACTATACCCTTTATCTCACCCTGCACTGTGCCTGCCCTCTTATCTGGCCCTGCACTGTGCCCCCTTATCTGGCCCTGCACTGTGCCCCCTTATCTAACCCTGCACTGTGCCCCCTTATCTATCGCTGCACTGTACCCCCTTATCTGACCCTGCACTGTGCCTGCACCCTTATCTGGCCTTGCACTGTGCCCACTTATCTAATTCTGCACTGTGTCCCCTTATCTGATCCTGCACTGTTCCCCTTATCTAATTCTGTACTGTGCCCACTTATGTAACCCTGCACTGTGCCCCCTTATCTAACCCTGCACTGTGCCCCCTTATCTAATTCTGCACTGTGCCCACTTATGTAACCCTGCACTGTGCCCACTTATGTAACCCTGCACTGTGCCCACTTATGTAACCTGCACTGTGCCCCCTTATCTAATTCTGCACTGTGCCCCCTTATCTAATTCTGCACTGTGCCCCCCACTTATGTAACCCTGCACTGTGCCCACTTAACCCTGCACTGTGCCCCCTTGTCTATTGCTGCACTATACCCCTTAACTACCCTGCACTGTGCCCCCTTATCTGGCCTGGCACTGTGCCCGCTTATCTCACCCTGCACTGTGCCCCCTTATCTGGCCCTGCACTATGCCTGCCCCTTATCTGGCCCTGCACTGTGACCCTTATCTAATTCTGCACTGTGCCCACTTATCTAATTCTGCACCCCCATATCTGACCCTGCACTGTGCCCCATTATCTAATTCTGCACTGTGCCCACTTATGTAACGCTGCACTGTGCCCCTTATCTAACCCTGCACTGTGCTCCCTTATCTAACCCTGCACAGTGCCCACTTATGTAACCCTGCACTGTGCCCACTTATGTAACCCTGCACTGTGCCCACTTATGTAACCCTGCACTGTGCCCTCTTATCTAACCCTGCACTGTTCCCCCTTATCTAACCCTGCACTGTGCCCCCTTATCTAATTCTGCACTGTGCCCACTTATGTAACCCTGCACTGTGCCCACTTATGTAACCCTGCACTGTGCCCCCTTATCTAATTCTGCACTGTGCCCCCTTATCTAATTCTGCACTGTGCCCCCCACTTATGTAACCCTGCACTGTGCCCACTTAACCCTGCACTGTGCCCCCTTGTCTATTGCTGCACTATACCCCTTAACTACCCTGCACTGTGCCTGCCCCCTTATCTGGCCCTGCACTGTGCCCCCTTATCTGGCCCTGCACTGTGCCCGCTTATCTGACCCTGCACTGTGCCCGCTTATCTGACCCTGCACTGTGCCACCTTATCTAACCCTGAACTCTGCCCCCTTATCTCACCCTGCACTGTGCCCCCTTATCTGGCCCTGCACTGTGACCCTTATCTAATTCTGCACTGTGCCCACTTATCTAATTCTGCACTGTGCCCCCTTATCTGACCCTGCACTGTGCCCCGTTATCTAATTCTGCACTGTGCCCACTTATGTAACGCTGCACTGTGCCCACTTATCTAACCCTGCACTGTGCCCCTTATCTAACCCTGCACTGTGCCCCCTTATCTAACCCTGCACTGTGCCCCCTTATCTAATTCTGCACAGTGCCCACTTATGTAACCCTGCACTGTGCCCACTTATGTAACCCTGCACTGTGCCCACTTATGTAACCCTGCACTGTGCCCACTTATGTAACCCTGCACTGTGCCCCCTTATCTAACCCTCCACTGTGCCCTTTTATCTAACCCTGCACTGTGACCCTTATCTAATTCTGCACTGTGTCCCCATATCTGATCCTGCACTGTGCCCACTTATGTAACCCTGCACTGTGCCCACTTATGTAACCCTGCTCTGTGCCCTCTTATCTAACCCTGCACTGTGCCCACTTATGTAACCCTGCACTGTGCCCACTTATGTAACCCTGCTCTGTGCCCTCTTATCTAACCCTGCACGGTGCCCCCTTATCTAACCCTGCACTGTGCCCTTTTATCTAACCCTGCACTGTGCCCCTTTATCTAACCCTGCACTGTGCCCCTTTATCTAACCCTGCACTGTGCCCCCTTATCTAACCCTGCACTGTGCCCCCTTATCTAACCCTGCTCTGTGCCCCCTTATCTGACCCTGCACTGTGCCCCCTTAGCAGTCCAATAATGTGTCTGTAGCAGAAGCTGCTTGCGTCTTTGGGGGTGATAGTGCCCCACTTACATATATATATATATATATATATATATATATATATATATATATATGAGGTTGCACGCTTAGCTGCTCCTCCAGGTAGACACAGGAACACTTTGGTAGTGAAACACCTGCTGGTTTATTAACCCCTTGGTGACGGAGCCAAATTTTTGAAAACTGACCAGTGTCACTTTATGTGGTAATAACTCTGCAACGCTTCAACATATTCCAGTAATTTTGAGATGTGTTTTTTTGTGACACATTATACTGTATGATAATGATAAATTCAGGTAGATATTTTTTATAAATAAACACAAAACATATCAGAAATATGAGAAAAATGTCAAAAAAATTAGCAATTTTAAAACTTTGAATGATTATGCCTTTAATCCATATAGTCATAACACGCTAAAACATTGGGAAATGTTATTTATTGCATGTCTGCTTTACATCAGCACCATTTATAAAATATTCTTTTATTTTGTAAGCATTTTAGGAGGCTTCAAAATGTAGCAGTAATTTTTAATTTTTTCCAGGAAATTTACAAAATTTATTTTTTTAGAGACCTATCCATGATTGATGTTCCTTTAGTGGTCCCATATATTGGGAAACCCCCAAACGTGATACCATTTTAAAAACAGCACCCCCTGACATATTGAAAACTGCTGCCAGGTAGTTTATTAACCCTTCAGGTGCTTTACAGGAATTAATGCAAAGTGGTATAACAGAGATGAAAATGTGTATTTTTACCACCTAAGTGCCGCTAAGTTCTGAACAGATTACTACAGCCGTCACACTCTAAGGCCGCTATTTGGTCATGAATTGCCATGGCAAACATCAGGACCACACAATCATGATCTGAGGGCACCAATTTGGGTAAAGAGGGAGAAGCCACACTGTTAACCATTTCTAATGATGTATTCACTATTGACATCAGCATTTAAGGTGTTAAATAGGTTTGGACGGTGCAAACACTGATCGTTGGCTGATGCAGTAAGTTGTCAGTTATAGTGTACAGCCGACAGCTGCTGGATTGCCACCTGTATGGGGAGGCTATTCTCTTATATCTCAGGTCAGTTAAAAGACGTATCGGCTGTCATTAAGGGGTTAAACTCGGCATACACCAAGGCAGGGTTAGAAAACAAAAGCAGATCCTTCCTGGCTTGATGGAAAACAAAAATAAATAAAGAGTTAGTGTCCTTTCTCCAGACTCCTGGCATTGTCCTCCGCTCCTCCTTGGAGCTCCGTGGGAGTTCCTCCTCTCCCAAGACACACACCCCACTGACTCTCCAGACAGACTTTTTAACCCAGACCATGTTATGATCACCTGACCGTGACCTCATCACATCACAGGTCCTGTTAACACACATGCCCTGTCAGCTCTGCAGTAGGAGATATGGTGAGCACCACACACACACACACACACACACACACACACACACACACACACACACACACACACACACACACACACACACTCACTCCATGAGTGCTCACATAAAACCAGCCCATGCATGCAGCTTTCTTTAACCCTCCCAACACTTAGTGTGCTGGAGGAAAAACATCCTGGTTTCATACCACTGACGCCAACATGCGCAGTGACACATATCTCCTCTCGTATTCTGCCAGTGACCCTCTCACTGGAGGAATCTTTGTTTTTTCTGCTCACACAGTATTTCCGATTCCCATTTGCTCCTCTCAGCACGCGGATGGAAAGCTACAGAGCAGCCTGTCATTCATCGATATCGGGGTGCACGTCCTGTCGGACCACTCATGCCCCTTGCAGACTGCGGCGGCTATATAATCCTCCCATTCTCTGCAGCACAGTCAGTCTAATGACATCTAGTTATAAATCCCTTTATCCCTCCCCAGCTGCATTCATCCCTCTCTCTGTGATCACCTGCAGCGTTATTTCTCCTTCATGTCACCTTCCGCCACTGTGGCTGCTGTAATCTGCGTCCTGCCTGGAGCGCTGACCCCAGTGATTGGCTTCTCGTCCCCAGCACATGGCACCATACCACCTTTCCATCCCATACACATGAAAGCTGTTCTGACCATTGCAATATTCATCTACACTGATACTTTGCAGCAAACTATCAAGATGTGAGAAATCGAGTGAAGGACCAACCTAAAAAATTCTACATCACCCGCAGAGGATTCTCTAGACTTTCAGAAAACCGCTTCCCCCAGATTCAGTGTGTTAAAAAAATAAAATAATAATGACGCCTTACTCACCCTACCCGGGTCCATAACTGTGTCTCCGCCGCTGTTCCCGGTGTCTGTCCTGGTCTGCAGCACAGATGTCATGATGACCGCTCCGCAGCTGATACCTGAGCTCAGCAGCACTTCCTGAGTAGACAGCAGAGCCGCCGAGCTCACTGATTGACTGCAGCGCTGCTGACAATAATAACAGACACTGGCGAAGAGGAGCAGCCTCAGAGCTGGACCTGGGGATGGTGACTAATGCAAAAAACTCTTTAAGGAAAGTCAACTAAACCCACTGATATTGGCGGGATCAGCTTCCAGAATAATGTGTAAGGGGGTCTCCCGACCCTCCACTGTAGTGGGTGAAATCCTTGGAAATCCACAGGAAGAATTGACATTCTAAATATCGCGCACGTCATGTCAATTTCTGATCTCAATATCTGCAAAGTGCAAAGGAGATTTTGGCAAAATTGCAACAAAAACCGACTTTTAATAAATAGCACTGTCGCTTTTTATCCCAAGACTGTTGTTATTCACTGACAGCAAGAAGAGATGTTGTGAACATGGAGGATTTCCTGTTCTGCATCAGTTACATTGTATCCCCTAAGATACAGTATCAGGCACAGTTCGGTTACCGCGTGCGCTTGTCATAAATATCTGCGATGTCCTTGTGCCGCGAGTGTTTCCATGGTGCTCAGCGAGCTCAGCACTATTTATTGCTTCTATTAGGTAAATCAGCTGCGATTACTAAGTGACTGTAGAGAAGTTCGAGGGGACTCGGAGTGGGGGTCTGCACCGGTGAGGTGGGATGTGAGCCTGAGTGGGGTTAATGACTGAACTGGATAAAAAGCCATGCGTGGGGGAAAGGGAGTAATGTCACCGAAATTTCTGGGAATCACACAGTGCAGCAAGAAAGATGCCGAATAGAATCCATGGAAGTGTATGTGGTGTGCGCTGCCCCCCGAGTGACATTATCATTATCCCGTTCCCCAAGTGTCGGCGTCATTATCCCGTACTCCGAGTGTCGGTGTCATAAATCCATACCCCGAGTGTCTGCTTCATTATACCGTACCCTGAGTGTCGGCGTCATTATCCCGTGCCCCGTGTGCTGGCGTCATAAATCCGTACCCCGAGTGTCGGCTTCATTATACCGTACCCCGAGAGTCTGCGTCATTATCCCGTGCCCCTAGTGTCGGCGTCATTGTCCCATGCCCCGAGTGTCGGCGTCATTATCCCGTACCCCGAGTGTCGGCGTCATAAATCCGTACCCCGAGTGTCTGCTTCATTATACCGTACCCCGAGTGTCGGCATCATCATCCTGTGCCCTGAGTGTCAGTGTCATTATCCCGTTCCCCGAGTGTCAGCGTCTTTATCCCGTGCTCCGAGTGTCGGCGTCATTATCCCGTTCCCCGAGTGTCATCGTCATTATTCTGTACCCCGAGTGTCAGCATCCTTATCCTGTTCCCCAAGTGTCGGTGTCATTATCCCGTGCTCCGAGTGTCGGCGTCATTATCCTGTTCCCCGAGTGTCTGCGTCATTATCCCGTACCCCGAGTGTCAGTGTCATTATCCTGTACCCCGAGTGTCAGCGTCCTTATCCTGTACCCCGAGTGTCTGCGTCATTATCCTGTACCCCGAGTGTCAGTGTCATTATCCTGTACCCCGAGTGTCAGCATCCTTATCCTGTTCCCCGAGTGTCAGCATCCTTATCCTGTTCCCTGAGTGTCAGCATCCTTATCCTGTCCCCCGAGTGTCGGCGTCATTATCCCATTCCCTGAGTGTTTGCGTCATTATCCCGTACCCCGAATGTCGGCGTCATCATCCTGTACCCCGAGTGTCAGTGTCATTATCCTGTACCCCGAGTGTCAGCATCCTTATCCTGTTCCCCGAGTGTCAGCATCCTTATCCTGTTCCCTGAGTGTCAGCATCCTTATCCTGTCCCCCGAGTGTCGGCGTCATTATCCCATTCCCTGAGTGTTTGCGTCATTATCCCGTACCCCGAATGTCGGCGTCATCATCCTGTACCCCGAGTGTCAGCATCATTATCCTGTACCCCGAGTGTCAGTGTCATTATCCTGTACTCCGAGTGTCAGCATCCTTATCCTGTACCCCGAGTGTCAGCGTCCTTATCCTGTACCCCGAGTGTCTGCGTCATTATCCCGTTCCCCGAGTGTCGGCGTCTTTATCCCGTTCCCCGAGTGTCGGCGTCTTTATCCCGTACCCCGAGTGTCATCATCATTATCCCGTACCCCGAGTGTCAGCATCCTTATCCTGTTGCCCGAGTGTCATCGTCATTATCCCGTACCCCGAGTGTCAGCATCCTTATCCTGTTGCCCGAGTGTCATCGTCATTATCCTGTTCCCCGAGTGTCAGCGTCCTTATCCTGTACCCCGAGTGTCGGCGTCATCATCCTGTACCCCGAGTGTCAGCATCATTATCCTGTACCCCGAGTGTCAGCGTCCTTATCCTGTACCCCGAGTGTCAGCGTCATCATCCTGTACCCCAAGTGTCAGTGTCATTATCCTGTACCCCGAGTGTCAGCATCATTATCCTGTACCCCGAGTGTCAGCATCATTATCCCGTACCCCGAGTGTCAGTGTCCTTATCCTGTACCCCGAGTGTCAGCATCATTATCCTGTACCCCGAGTGTCAGCGTCCTTATCCTGTACCCCGAGTGTCAGCGTCCTTATCCTGTACCCCCAGTGTCAGCATCATTATCCTGTACCCCGAGTGTCAGCGTCCTTATCCTGTACCCCCAGTGTCAGCATCATTATCCTGTACCCCGAGTGTCAGCGTCCTTATCCTGTACCCCCAGTGTCAGCATCATTATCCTATACCCCGAGTGTCAGTGTCATTATCCTGTACCCCGAGTGTCAGCATCATTATCCTGTACCCCGAGTGTCAGCGTCCTTATCCTGTACCCCGAGTGTCAGCGTCCTTATCCTGTACCCCGAGTGTCAGCGTCATCATCCTGTACCCCGAGTGTCAGCGTCCTTATCCTGTACCCCGAGTGTCAGCGTCCTTATCCTGTACCCCGAGTGTCAGCATCATTACCCTGTACCCTGAGTGTCAGTGTCATTATCCTGTACCCCGAGTGTCAGTGTCATTATCCTGTACCCCGAGTGTCAGCGTCCTTATCCTGTACCCCCAGTGTCAGCATCATTATCCTGTACCCCGAGTGTCAGCGTCCTTATCCTGTACCCCCAGTGTCAGCATCATTATCCTATACCCCGAGTGTCAGTGTCATTATCCTGTACCCCGAGTGTCAGCATCATTATCCTGTACCCCGAGTGTCAGCGTCCTTATCCTGTACCCCGAGTGTCAGCGTCCTTATCCTGTACCCCGAGTGTCAGCGTCATCATCCTGTACCCCGAGTGTCAGCGTCCTTATCCTGTACCCCGAGTGTCAGCGTCCTTATCCTGTACCCCGAGTGTCAGCATCATTACCCTGTACCCTGAGTGTCAGTGTCATTATCCTGTACCCCCAGTGTCAGTGTCATTATCCTGTACCCCCAGTGTCAGTGTCATTATCCTGTACCCCAAGTGTCAGCGTCATTGTCCTGTACCCCGAGTGTCAGCGTCATTATCCTGTACGCCGAGTGTCAGCGACATTATCCTGTACCCCGAGTGTCAGCGTCATTATCCTGTACGCCGAGTGTCAGCGACATTATCCTGTACATTGCGATTGCTTTTAGAACAGTGCAGTAAGTTTGTTTGTCTTGCGATGTTAGTGTTCTCATTTTTTTTCTCCTCTTTTTCTTTGAAATGAACCTATCAAAGCCATTTTACTACTGAAACTAGATTTTATGGCTTCATAGGTCCTAATACAACAATAAGACGTGATGTCCACCGTGAAGAAATTTTGTTTTTTGTGACGGTAAAATGAAGCTTTGAAGCCACATGCAGATTAGGTTGGAGGTGTATTGGGGGTGTGGCAGTGCGCCGAGTACTTGACACACCACCCCCAGTGCATTTCCCAACTTATTTGTATGTGGCTTTTAGCCTGATTTCTATTACTTGATTCATAGTAATATCCCGTTGACGAGTTCCCTTTAAACTACCTTGGCTCCTGGTCCCTATTCTGCTCCCGTCTGCTGTCCTGGTATTTTGGCTCATCCTACATTGCTTGCATCGCCTTCTTTTTCTTCCTGTGAGTCTTGCAGACATCAGCGATTCTGCCTGAGGGGAATTACACCGTGTGCTCGGCTACTGGATCATTACATAACATATAACATATATATATAATTCACACCATATGAGGCTGACTGAGCTGGCGGTTGTATAACTACAGCAGGGAGACCGCTGTATAACTACTGCACATCAGGGAGGCTGCTGTATAACTACAGCACATCAGGGAGGCCGCTGTATAACTACAGCACATTAGGGAGGACAGCTGAATAATTTCAGCACACCGGGGAGGGCCGTTGCATATCTACAGCACATCGGGGAGGGACGCTGTATAACTACTGCACATCAGGGAGGCCGCTGTATAACTACAGCATATGCATATCAGGGAGGCCTTTGTATAACTACAGCATATCAGGGAGCCCTTTGTATAACTACAGCATATCAGGGAGGCCGCTGTATAACTACAGCACATCGGGAAGGCTGCTGTATAACTACAGCACATCGGGGAGGCCGCTGTATAACTACAGCACATTGGGAAGGCCGCTGTATAACTACAGCATATCGGGGAGGCCGCTGTATAACTACAGCACATCGGGGAGGCCGCTGTATAACTACAGCACATTGGGAAGGCCGCTGTATAACTACAGCATATCGGGGAGGCCGCTGTATAACTACAGCACATCGGGGAGGCCGCTGTATAACTACAGCACATCGGGAAGGCCGCTGTATAACTACAGCATATCGGGGAGGCCGCTGTATAACTACAGCACATCGGGAAGGCTGCTGTATAACTACAACATATTGGGAAGGCCGCTGTATAACTACAGCATATCGGGGACGCTGATGTTCTTTTCTCCTATTAGAAGGGGCTTGTCTTCTGTAGGAAGATGATTCTCTGTTTCTTATCCTCAATTTCAGTAGTGTCTTCAGTAACTAAGGAAACTGTGTCTTATTTTAGGAGCGTGTAATTAGCACACTAGGAACATGTCAGCCTGGTGGTTAACACTCCGGTAATTAATATTCAGGGTTGCTAATTAATTTGAGGGCTTGACCATTGCAAGCTTCTTGAGTGCTGTTCCAATAAGTGGTGTTTCAAGTGCACTTGATGGAGGGAGCCATATTGTGGTATGAACCTGCAATCATGAGAACAGTTGTCTGTTCTCGAAGGTTCTTACAATCAACCATGTTGAAAAAAAATACACTTTTTCACCTCCGAGCATTGCCAGTTTTATTAGCATCCTCGGCCTAAACTGTAGGGCCCTATGTTATTCTACAAAAATAAAGGACATTTTTAGAAGTCCGTGTGCGAGGTCCTCATCAACATATCTTCATTACTTTGCAGTGTTCCACTTGTCCAGGAAGGTGACCACCGTCGTGCCGGAGAGCTGTCTGCTGATCATCCTAGGACTGGCCCTTGGAGGGATTGTCTTGGCCATAGCCCAGAGGGCTGAGTTCCAGTTAGAGCCCAGTATGTTCTTCCTCTTTCTTCTCCCGCCAATAGTCTTGGACTCCGGATATTTCATGCCGAGTCGCCTATTTTTCGACAATATCGGTGCAATTCTCATGTATGCTGTGGTGGGCACAGTTTGGAATTCCTTTGCCACTGGAGTAGCCCTATGGGGCGTGAAGCTATTGGGGCTTATGGGTAAGTCCAAAGATCTGTTATCCTAAAAGATATATAAAAGTAAAAATGAGCTGCAAATATTAGTCAAGTTCTTTCAAAAGGATATCAATTATTAGTGGAGAGAGTAATGTGCAGTTTTTCTGTATTGAAACGAGTAGGGGTTAACGTTGGATAATGGCTATTCATATACAGGGATAGGCCACCATGCATTGGCCACCTCTTGCTGAAATGTTGGCCCTTCATTTCTAAACTTTCCTGGTGTCCCCGCTTGTGTTACTGGGAGAGACACACAGAGCTCACATCCAGCCTATATTACTTGGAGATACACAGATCTCACATCCAGCCTATATTACTGGGAGACACACAGATCTCACATCCAGCCTATATTACTGGGAGACACACAGATCTCACATCCAGCCTGTATTACTGGGAGAGACACAGATCTCACATCCAGCCTATATTACTGGGAGACACATACACAGATCTCACATCCAGCCTGTATTACTGGGAGAGACACACAGATCTCACATCCAGCCTATATTACTGGGAGACACAGATCTCACATCCTGCCTATATTACTGGGAGAGACACACATATCTCACATCCAGCCTATATTACTGGGAGAGACATACAGAGCTCACATCCCGCCTATATTACTGGGAGAGACACAAAGACCTAACATCCAGCCTATATTACTGGGAGAGACACAGATCTCACATCCAGCCTATATTACTGGAAGACATGCACATACCTCATATCTAGCCTGTATTACTGATAGAGACCTAAAGAACTCACATCCAATCTATATTACTGGGAGACACACATAGACCCTACATCCAAACTATATTACTGGGAGACACACACAGACCTCACATCCAGCCTATATTAATGGGAGAGACATACATACCTCATGTCCAGCCTATATTACTGGGAGAGAAACACAGACTTCACATCCATCTTTTTTTTTACTCAGAGAGACACAAAGAGCTCAAATCCAGACTACTGGAGTGACACACAGACCTCACATCCAGCCTATGTTACTTGGAGACACACATATCTTACATCCAGCCTATATTACTGGGAGAGACACAAAGAGCTCAAATCCAGACTATATTGGAGACACACACACAGACCTCACATCCAGCCTATATTACTGGGAGACACACAGATCTCACCTCCAGCCTATATTACTGGTGGAGACCCACAGATCTCACATCCAGCCTATATTACTGGTGGAGACCCACAGACCTCACATCCAGCCTATATTACTGGGAGAGACACACAGAGCTGTGTACTCCTCTTATTTATTTATCAGTGGTTCCCGGGCCTCGTTACTCGGCACGTGTAAGCTCTCGGAGGAGAGTTAATAATTCATAGAGACACATTGTTGGTGTTATATACATACATCAATAATGCAGAGCTCGGAGGTCGTCGATGATTATCGCCATCACGTGCTCCGCTCACCCCGGATCGTGTGTCGCTAGGACAAGTCTGGATACCTCGTCTGCACTTTTGCATCGCAGTGCGCATCTAGGACACGTGATCACGTAAGGAGAACAAAGGCTCAGAAATCGACATGCATGTCGGACATTTATCAGGAGAAGAATACGGGGAGTCCTGCTGCAGATGCATGGATTCCCGCCTGCAAGACGCATTTACGTGAATGGGACCGTCACGTGTTCCTGCAACTACCTCATCCTTAGCGTCAGGATGATTTATTCTGGACCCCATCCCCATGTGGCCTGGAAGTGATGAAGGAAGACAATGGTCAATATGTATTGATCGCTGCCCATTACGGTAATTCCCGGTTGTATAATTAGTTGCTCTTCATTAGTGGCGGCAGGATTCCAGCAGAATGTGAAAGCATCGCCATATACGTTCACAAGGGACAGATCCGCAACGTCTTTACAGTGAGTGTTTACAAAATATCACACTTAGGAATAATTTTGCATACAATACGTGTGTTTTTGACATCTTTTTTTGCTTCGTTTTTATGTGTGTTCTTGAAAAACGATGTATGTGATGTGTGTCTGTGATACTGCTTTTGTTGCAGACCCCCAGGTGGACGCTGGATTGATGGACTTCCTGCTCTTCGGCAGCCTTATTTCAGCCGTCGACCCCGTCGCTGTTCTGGCCGTGTTTGAGGAGGTTCACGTCAATGAGACCCTGTTTATCATAGTATTCGGGGAATCGCTGCTCAACGACGCCGTCACTGTGGTACGTGCCTCGCACATTAGGATGTCATGGTAAATTTGCAAAAAAAGGCTGAATTAGGTTAAAAGGCTTCTATATTATGCCCCAGAGCTGAACTCACAGTTCTGCAGGCTTCACATCAGCTTTCCTGATATGTGTAATGTACACAGCTCGGTACGACTGGACCTCTGTGCGGAGCTACATTCATCTGCTTCTAGGAAAGCTGGGTGAGCATCAAGCAGTGCTGTTAAGGTGTAGTCACTGGCAATCACCCAGCTCTCCTGACGTCCTGAGTGGTATATCAGTCTAGATACGCCGCTATCAGCCCCAGCTATTACTGGCAGAAATAGATCAACATGGTGATGTCGGATTTTACAGAATGGTGTGTCAGCGGCCTCGTCACGTCTTTAGCAGGTGCGAGTGACACGCAGACCGCGTCCTCTTTGTACCGTCACATCGTCTTGGCTGCACCGTAATAGGATCAGATGGTGCAAGAGCTGAAAACCAACTGCTGCCACTATCAGCGCTCATGTCGTATGCAGCACTCATCTACAACAGATGTAAAGTACGGCACAACGTTGGCTCCATGAGTGTGCTGAGGAGCTGACAATCTAATGATTCATAGTAAAGATCTCAGGCTCTGGGCTTGTGCAATAATTTATTGCCCAGAAGTGAGAGATTAAAAATTGCTTTTCACATAGTCCTAGCTCAGTCACTTATAGCCTTTGAGCAGGATAAACTATAAATGTCTGATAAATGCAGATCTCTATCCCAAAACCCGGACCCTGGAGAATGGAGAGGGGGCCACGCTTGTGGAGGAGATAATGGAAAGACTTACGCATGAGGTGACATGTGCATATCAATGTGTAATGCCCGACATAGGCATACACCTTTATAGTCATATTTAGCAGAGCCAGGTAGGACAGGGTTTAGTCCTAGCCCTGCTGGATTTGATTAGATGCATCTGCATGACTTTTTTACTAGAACCAGGGTCTGTGGTCACAAAAGATGTCAGTCTACTGGATGGAGCAGATTTGAATGTGCTGCTGGTGAGTGACTAGCCAAAATGTGAGCTGTAGCTCAGAAAGAAACATGTCAGTGTTTTTATGAATGGACACTGTATGGATCAGCTAGGAAAGCTGAGCAGTCTGTGTGCTGGAGCTGGTGAGTGACCAGCCAAAATGTGAGCTGTAGCTGAGAGAGGGACGTGCTGGGGGTCAGCAAGGAAAGCTGAGCAGTCTGTGTGCTGAAGCTGGTGAGTGACCAGCCAAAATGTGAGCTATAGCTGAGAGAGGGACGTTGCTGGGGTCAGATAGGAAAGCTGAGCAGTCTGTGTGCTGGAGCTGGTAAGTGACCAGACAAAATGTGAGCTATAGCTGAGAGAGGGACGTTGCGGGGGGCAGCTAGGAAAGCTGAGCAGTCTGTGTGCTGAAGCTGGTGAGTGACCAGCCAAAATGTGAGCTATAGCTGAGAGAGGGGCGTTGCTGGGGTCAGCTAGGAAAGCTGAGCAGTCTGTGTACTGGAGCTGGTGAGTGACCAGCCAAAATGTGAGCTATAGCTGGGAGAGGGATGTGCTGTGGGTCAGCTTGGAAAGCTGAGCAATCTGTGTGCTGGAGCTGGTGAGTGACCAGCCAAAATGTGAGCTGTAGCTGAGAGAGGAACGTGCCGGGGGTCAGCTAGGAAAGCTGAGCAGTCTGTGCTGGAGCTGGTGGGTGACCAGCCAAAATGTGAGCTATAGCTGAGAGAGGGACGTGCAGGGGTCAGCTGAGAGAGGGACGTGCAGGGGTCAGCTAGGAAAGCTGAGCAGTCTGTGTGCTGGAGCTGGTAAGTGACCAGCCAAAATGTGAGCTATAGCTGAGAGAGGGACGTTGCGGAGGGCAGCTAGGAAAGCTGAGCAGTCTGTGTGCTGGAGCTGCAGACAACCGTGTGGAAGCTGCAGCCTGATCAGTGTGAACTGTGTCTGGAATTGAACACTTCTGTTTGACGATGAAAGCTGCTGGAGCTCGAAGTGAAGGTGATACCGTGACTGGGGGGGATCGGCTTTCTGTGTATGAAGTTAGAAAGTACTGTAATGTGTTGGGGGAGCCGCACTGACATACATCTGCTGATGAATTATCTGTTTATTAGCTGTGATCCCTTTGTGCCCAGAAGAGATTGGTTTCTTTTTTGGTTTTGATTCCCTTGAAGTTTTAGGAAAGAAAGAAATCTGCACATGTTTGGACTAAACCACATTGCCTGTGTGAACGCTCCCTGAGAGCGCGAATCCCTACATCTCCTATAATAGATTTTCTGCAGTCTCTCCATAAAACACGTCAATCTTTAGTGCGTCATATTTGATTTTTGGCCGATTTGCATCAGTCATTGATATAGAAGTCGATCGGGGGCTCATTACTGACCTGGACGAATGCTGACGGGAACAGAACGATCATTCATGCTTCATCCGGGGCGACGTGCCGCCGATAATGAGGAGTTTAACGTCGGCACAAATTATCCGAACAGCGGATGATCGAGCATTTTGCTTCTTCGCCATGTGAGGCCGATTACACAGGTACGCAAACTGCAAAATTTGGTTTTATGAAAGTTTGTTTCAAATCCAATGACTGATCCTTTTTTTTTAATGCCCTGATATAAAGAAACACTTCTATTTTTAACCATCACTTATGGATTTTGCACACAACGTGCGTGAAATGGCGTACAAGCCAGATGAACAAGAAACATTTGTTATTGTAGCCAAAAATGTACTCAATAATCTATTTAACATTCATTCTGCAACTTTATTGGAAACTCTTGCACCTTTTCCTTTTCTCTTCAAAGCTTCTCTCGATACCTTTTCTCTTATAGAAGGCCTGCGGATCTTCTCCGTGAAGTAGTTTCCTATCATGTTCACCTTCCATGTAACGTGTTCCATGTATCCTCATTCCATCTCCTTGGTTTCCTGGTGAAATCTTTCTCCTCGCTCTTCGATAACAAGCACCAAGGTTTTCAGGAAAGTACTAGAAATGGAAACGTAACGTCAAATTCATCAGACAACCCAGGGCTTTGTAACTTTTCAGCATGTTCTCCACGATGGACTTACCTTTTTGGATCTTTGTTGTTACCTAGAAATTTCTTCACAACTTTTTTTAAAGAATCCCAAATTGTTTTCTCAACAGCTTTCATTTGTATTTCGAACACGTCGTCCTTCATGAGTTTCCGAATATCCAGACCCACATTTTGGCTGGTAACTCACCAGCTCCAGCACACAGACTGCTCAGCTTTCCTAGCTGCCCCCCGCAACGTCCCTCTCTCAGCTATAGCTCACATTTTGGCTGGTCACTCACCAGCTCCAGCACACAGACTGCTCAGCTTTCCTAGCTGACCCACAGCACATCCCTCTCCCAGCTATAGCTCACATTTTGGCTGGTCACTCACCAGCTCCAGTACACAGACTGCTCAGCTTTCCTAGCCGTTCCTTCACTTTTGCTTCGGACGGTCCCTGAAACTTGGTACAAAGGTACCTACAAGTCTCTGTTTCTTTTGGTAGATCTTTCATCTGTCCAAGCTGTATGGAATAACATTTTTTTGATATTTGTACTGAGTTCAGTGATCGAAAGAATAAAAATCACTTCTTACTTTTCAAACAATTTTACGCATGCGACCTGTGTAACCAGTAACGAGCATCTTGATTAACGATCCTTTGCCGATTATCACCTCCTCTAATTGGGCCTTACTATAGAGGGGCTTTATGTTCAGAAGATTCTTTGTTACATTTTTCCTCTGTTCGCTGATACAATTACGACGCATAAAACCCAGCAGGACTGATCTTCAGGTGTCCTGTTATCGGACGCCGCGCCCAACACCGGGCGCTGCTCGTCTGGGAGCTCAGGGGATAAAAGCGCTTTTGTGCCTCCGGATAATAAGACGTTTAATAAGTGAACCCTGTAGCCCCATGCAGGTACATGAACAATAGGAATCCTGATCGATAACCACACTGACATCACCGGCTCCCGTTCAGACCTCCGTCCCCGCCACATGGATGACTTGTTATTTCATTGTGATTTCATAACCCTCTTATATCAGGGAAGAATGGCTGACCTGACCCTCGTGTAACACCCGGGGTCTTTGGTCCCCCCTTTAGCTGTGGCCGCTCGGACCATCCTTTTACAGATGTCGTACATTATGACTCATGTCGTTTTTATGCTTTTTTTTTTTTTTTGCAGGTTTTGTACAAAGTGTTTAATTCCTTTGTTGAGATGGGACCGGGGAACGTCCAGGCGGCAGATTACGTGAGAGGCGTGGGTGAGTACTCGCCAGAGGCGCTGGGGTCCATCTGACACCTCGGCTTCATCTTCGGTCCCTGTGGTGGTGAAGGTTATAGCTGAGGAGCCGGGTGTGATTCACACTGCACGACAAGTATGTGCACCCCCATGTCATAGAAGAAGGCGACAGAAATTGTCTCTTCCCCTTCCACCAATGTCCCAGACATATTTTCATGCATTTATTGTGGATAAATGTACAAAATGACATCACTGATTGCATTTTTTGTTTCCACATGAGCTTTTCACTATGGTGCCTGCATGGTCTTTCACAATAGGTGATGTCACAGATCACCTCCTCCTCCTCCTCCTGTACAATGTCTGATAACACCTCTATATACAGTAGATAACACAGGATCCACCATTCACAATAGGTGATGTCACAGCTCACCTCCTCCTCCTGTACAATGACTGATAACACCTCTATATACAGTAGATAACACCGGATCCACCATTCACAGTGGGTGATGTCACAGCTCACCTCCTCCTAGTGTACAATGTCTGATAACCCCTCTATATACAGTAGATAACGCTGGATCCACCATTCACAATAGGTGATGTCACAGCTTACCTCCTCCTCCTCCTGTACAATGTCTGATAACACCTCTTTATACAGTAGATAACACAGGATCCATCATTCACAATAGGTGATGTCACAGCTCACCTCCTCCTCCTCCTCCTGTACAATGACTGATAACACCTCTATACAGTAGATAACACAGGATCCACCATTCACAATAGGTGATGTCACAGCTCACCTCCTCCTAGTGTACAATGTCTGATAACCCCTCTATATACAGTAGATAACGCTGGATCCACCATTCACAGTAGGTGATGTCACAGCTCACCTCCTCCTCCTGTACAATGACTGATCGCCCTTTGCCACCCTTATCGCCCTTTGCCACCCTTATCGCCCTTTGCCACCCTTATCGCCCTTTGCCTCCCTTATCGCCCTTTGCCTCCCTTATTGCCCTTTGCCACCCTTATCGCCCTTTGCCACCCTTATCGCCCTTTGCCACTTTTATCGCCCTTTGCCTCCCTTATCTCCCTTTGCCTCCCTTTTTGCCCTTTATCGCCCTTATATCTCACCCATTTCTCTTATTCCCCCACAGGCTCCTTCTTTGTTGTCAGCTTCGGAGGCACAGCTGTCGGCTTAGTGTTTGCCTTCTTGCTCGCCCTCATCACCCGCTTTACGAAACGTGTCCGGATCATCGAGCCTCTGTTCATCTTCCTGATTGTGTACCTGGCCCACCTGACCGCGGAGATGGTGTCGCTCTCCTCCATATTGGCGTGAGTGCTTTATCCCGAGCTCTGCCCTCAATGGTTTTTTTTTTATCAGCAACTTGTTTTTCTTCTTAATTTGCGCACTGTGACTGGCAGTGTTGGTGGGGCATTGTGACTGGCAGTGTTGGTGGGGCATTGTGACTGGCAGTGTTGGTGGGGCATTGTGACTGGCAGTGTTGGTGGGGCACTGTGACTGGCAGTGTTGGTGAGGCATTGTGACTGGCAGTGTTGGTGGGGCACTGTGACTGGCAGTGTTGGTGAGGCATTGTGACTGGCAGTGTTGGTGAGGCATTGTGACTGGCAGTGTTGGTGGGGCACTGTGACTGGCAGTGTTGGTGAGGCATTGTGACTGGCAGTGTTGGTGGGGCATTGTGACTGGCAGTGTTGGTGAGGCATTGTGACTGGCAGTGTTGGTGGGGCACTGTGACTGGCAGTGTTGGTGAGGCACTGTGACTGGCAGTGTTGGTGGGGCACTGTGACTGGCAGTGTTGGTGAGGCACTGTGACTGGCAGTGTTGGTGGGGCACTGTGACTGGCAGTGTTGGTGAGGCATTGTGACTGGCAGTGTTGGTGAGGCATTGTGACTGGCAGTGTTGGTGAGGCATTGTGACTGGCAGTGTTGGTGGGGCATTGTGACTGGCAGTGTTGGTGGGGCATTGTGACTGGCAGTGTTGGTGGGGCATTGTGACTGGCAGTGTTGGTGGGGCATTGTGACTGGCAGTGTTGGTGAGGCACTGTGACTGGCAGTGTTGGTGGGGCACTGTGACTGGCAGTGTTGGTGAGGCATTGTGACTGGCAGTGTTGGTGAGGCACTGTGACTGGCAGTGTTGGTGGGGCACTGTGACTGGCAGTGTTGGTGAGGCACTGTGACTGGCAGTGTTGGTGAGGCACTGTGACTGGCAGTGTTGGTGAGGCACTGTGACTGGCAGTGTTGGTGAGGCACTGTGACTGGCAGTGTTGGTGGGGCATTGTGACTGGCAGTGTTGGTGGGGCATTGTGACTGGCAGTGTTGGTGGGGCATTGTGACTGGCAGTGTTGGTGGGGCATTGTGACTGGCAGTGTTGGTGGGGCACTGTGACTGGCAGTGTTGGTGGGGCATTGTGACTGGCAGTGTTGGTGAGGCACTGTGACTGGCAGTGTTGGTGGGGCATTGTGACTGGCAGTGTTGGTGGGGCATTGTGACTGGCAGTGTTGGTGGGGCATTGTGACTGGCAGTGTTGGTGGGGCACTGTGACTGGCAGTGTTGGTGAGGCACTGTGACTGGCAGTGTTGGTGGGGCATTGTGACTGGCAGTGTTGGTGGGGCATTGTGACTGGCAGTGTTGGTGGGGCACTGTGACTGGCAGTGTTGGTGGGGCACTGTGACTGGCAGTGTTGGTGGGGCACTGTGACTGGCAGTGTTGGTGGGGCACTGTGACTGGCAGTGTTGGTGGGGCATTGTGACTGGCAGTGTTGGTGGGGCATTGTGACTGGCAGTGTTGGGGGGCACTGTGACTGGCAGTGTTGGGGGGCACTGTGACTGGCAGTGTTGGTGGGGCACTGTGACTGGCAGTGTTGGTGGGGCACTGTGACTGGCAGTGTTGGTGGGGCATTGTGACTGGCAGTGTTGGTGGGGCACTGTGACTGGCAGTGTTGGTGGGGCATTGTGACTGGCAGTGTTGGTGGGGCATTGTGACTGGCAGTGTTGGGGGGCACTGTGACTGGCAGTGTTGGGGGGCACTGTGACTGGCAGTGTTGGTGGGGCACTGTGACTGGCAGTGTTGGTGGGGCACTGTGACTGGCAGTGTTGGGGGGCACTGTGACTGGCAGTGTTGGTGGGGCACTGTGACTGGCAGTGTTGGTGGGGCATTGTGACTGGCAGTGTTGGTGGGGCACTGTGACTGGCAGTGTTGGTGTGGCTAATGAGTGGAAGCCGTGGGTCAGTGTGTGGCTCAGTGATGGGGAACTGGCCGGGAGCCGCCATGTCTTACACCAGGGCCCTGATACATGGAATAAGTGTAATTCAGATGTAATAAATGATCTTCTGACCCGTCACGTGGTGATCACCGCTGCCCGGAGAGGAAGGTGCCCGGTAATGCGCGGAGCGGGCAGGGGACACTGCGAGGATGAAGATGCTGCACCACTGCGGCAGAGCCAGGTATGGGGGGCCGCGCCCTCCTACAGCCCCCGCTTCTGTTTGTTTCCTCGCTGCCCTATATAAGAGGAGCTGAGTCATGAGGATGTGAGAAGTACAAGGGAAGAAGAAAGCCCCTCCGTGACTCACCGGCGACCTGCAAGTGACAGACGCCGCCGGAGCCCACACACTCCGCCACGCTGCTCGCCCCGATACTGACCATCACTTCCAGAATTAACGCTTCATCAATGGATAATGAAACTTTCTGGAAATCTCAAAAAAGAACTTCAATAGGTGTCAGCACCGAAACACTGTAACAAACGCTCCTGCTGTGTAACAACCAGAGCAGGCTGTGTATATGAATGTTCCCATACACTCTTATCATATGCTGATTACAATTTGTCAGGCATCCGATCCGTTTCTACTTTTTAATAGAAATTTCCTAGTAAAATGTCCAATTTTAGTGTTTAAAAAAATTGGATCTTTTAGAAAATTGTAAGGTTTGAGCGCCATCTAGTGGCAATTTAGTGTTGGTACAGTGCTCAGTGTTTTTCTCTTAGGAGATTTTTTTTTTTTATCTCTGACACTGCTGGGATTTGTAGTTCCACTTCAGGTTTTTTAACCACTTTTTTTTGCATTATAAAGATAATGTTTTTTTACAGGTTTAATGCCGGACTACTTTTTGTCCTATGCACAGGGTGACATTTTGTGGCTTATGCTGCAAAAAATACGTGGAAGCCAACATCTCCAACAAATCCAGGACCACCGTCAAGTACACAATGAAGACATTAGCCAGCAGCTCCGAGACCATCATCTTCATCTTCCTGGGAATTTCGGCAGTGGACACATCTAAGTGGACGTGGGACACAGCGCTGGTCCTGTCCACGCTCCTCTTCATCTTTGTATTCAGGGCTGTTGGTGAGTTTTTGCGTTTTTTTTTTTCCCCTCTGTAGCAGAAATAGGTGAATGTGTCTGTGCAGTGCAGGCGTCCGTCTGCCTCCGGAGCCTACAAGAGCTGATCAGCGAGCTCTGATACGGAGGAGCCGGCCGGGAGATCGCCCACATCACCTGGAAACATTTTCCCAAAAGATGACAAATCTGATTTATTAAAGGCCACGTTTGTGTTGCAGGAGTGGTGCTGCAGACGTGCGTATTAAACCGCTTCCGACTCCTCCCGCTGGACAGGATAGACCAGGTGGTGATGTCGTACGGGGGTCTGCGGGGGGCCGTCGCTTTCGCTCTGGTCATTTTGCTAGATGGGAGGAAAGTGAAAGCCAAAGACTATTTCGTAGCAACAACAATCGTGGTGGTATTTTTCACCGTCATGTTTCAGGTGGGTGAATCGTCTTATTCTATCAGGTTTGGATAGAATTGGGGGAAATAGCAAAAGAGTAAATATTCAATCATAAGTACAAGTCTGAAGTGTTATATTGTGTATTTATATAATGAAGTTATATAAAAAGTGCAGTTACTGTGTGCAAACATTACACCCTGTGTTATACTCTCGTGAGATCTTTTGGAACACCTGGAGTGGACCCGCAGATCCACGACAATGAACCTCCCAAGGGTGAGCTGACCAGGTAGACCACCCCCTATACAGGGAGCGTTAGGGGCAGACCCAAGGGAGACTATTGCCGCAGAAGCTGGAACCCGGAGACAGGTAGTAGGAGGTACAAAATAGAGAAGCTGGGCGTAGGACGGACAGAGCGGGGTAAGATGAAGTACAGTTTGGTAAGAGCTGAGCACAGGCGAGACCAAAGGAGCACTGGGAAGGGGAAGACACAAAGGAAGCAGGACAGGGCAGAGACACCAGAGTACGGAGCGGACACTGGGAAGGCTGGAAAAGGAGACAAGGACGCCTGGGAACGCAGAGAAGCTGAACTGGCTGGACACAGCGGAGACTCAGAACAGGCAGAGCAAAGACAAAGGTGGACCTGAGTCACAGAAGCACAAATGACAGACAGGGAAAGAGCAGAGGAAGGAATCGCCTTAAATACATGGAGTGCTGAAGGACTTCCGGGTCACGGTCCTCCAGGATCACAGAGAGGAGATACGGAGCACCTGTAAATCAGAAAGAGGAAGTGCTGGAGTGGGCGGTGCGCACGCGCACCCGACAAGAACCAGGGAGCGGAGAAGAATGAAGGAGAGGACGCGCGCCTGCAGGAGGAGCGCGCCGCAGCGGGTAAGAATGAGCGAAGGGAGCGGCGGTGGTCCCGGCAGCAGACACGGCCGCAGAAGGAGTGGCCGTGACAATACCCTTCCCCTTAATACCCTCCTTTCTTAGACCGGACAGAAACCTGGATAACATCTGAGGAGCTTGTATGTTCTCACGGGGCTCCCAAGACCTCTCTTCGGGACCAAAACCCTTCCAATCAACCAAAAAGAGAGTTTTACCTCAAGACTTTTTCATGGCAAGAATGTCCTTAACCTCAAAGACATCTGGGTCGGAGACAGGTAAAGGAGTTTGAGCAGGAGAAACATGGAACTGATTGAAGATGACTGGTTTCAAAAGGGAAAAGAGTTAGATATGCCAAGAGAAGCGGGCAATTTCAGTTTGTAAGCAACATCATTGATACGAGACAAAACCTCGAAAGGACCTATGTACCGTGGACCCAATTTATACGAGGGGATCTTTAAACGAATAAACCTGGAGGACAGCCACACCTTATCACCTGGCCGGTATAAGGGAGGATCCAGACGTCTCTTATCGGCATGTCTCTTAATCCTGGCCTGTGCCCGTTCCAAGGCAATTTTGGTCTCCTGCTAGACCCTGGAGAACTGCTCGGACAGAAGATCAGCCGCCGGCACACCCGAGACAGGAAGTACCGGTAGAGGGATACCAGGATGTTGCCCATAGACGATGAAGAAGGGAGATTTGGGAGAAGACTCATTGATGTGATTATTGTACGCGAACTCAGCCCGCGGAAGCAAATCAGACCAGTCATTTTGATGACCGTTGGAAAAATGACGGAGATAAGTCATCGGTATTTGGTTTGTGCGCTCCGCTTGTCCATTGGTCTGAGGATGATAAGCTGTAGAGAAATCCAAGGTAACATTCATCAGTTTGCATAGAGCTCGCCAAAAACGAGAGGAGAACTGGACTCCTATCAGAGACTATGTGCAACGGAAAACCGTGAATCCGGAAGATATAAGCAATGAAGATTCTCGCCAATTCAGGAGCGGAAGGTAATCCTGGCAAAGGGACGAAATGAGCCATCTTGGAGAATCGATCCACGACTACAAAAATGACCATATGACCAGAAGACAGAGGAAGGTCGGTAATAAAATCCATAGCGATATGCTGCCAGGGAGCCGAAGGAACTGGAAGCGGATGTAGGAGACCGGAGGGCAGATGTCTGGGGATCTTGTACAGGAAGGACATGAGGTGACAAAACTTCGAACATCCGGAAGAAGAGACGGCCACCAATAGTGGAGCGTGATGATAGCGAGTGTCTTCTAGTATCCTACATGTCCTGCTAGTTTTGAGGCATGGCCCTAACGTAGGACTCGAGACCTTTCCTTCACCTGGACAAAGGTTTTACCTGGTGGTAAAGAAGACATGCTGACCGGAGCCACAAGAATAATTTTGCTGGGATCCACGATGTGTGCTGGCTCCTTCTCAACATCGGATGCGAGAAATGACCTGGACACAGCATCGGCTTTGAAGTTCTTGTTTCCAGGACGAAAATGTAATTCGAAGTAAAAACGGTCAAAGAACAACAACCATCTGGCTTGTCGAGGATTCAATCTTTGCGTCGAGCGGATATATTCCAAATTCTTATGATCTGTGAAGATCTTGAAAGGGTGAACAGCTCCCTCCAACAGATAACCACTGCTCCAGCGCCAATTTTATGGCCAATAGTTCCTTGTCACCGATGGCGTAGTTCCTCTCCGAGGCGGAGAAGATTTTGGAAAAGAAACCACAAGTAGCCAGATGTCCGGAAGAGGATCTTTGGGAAAGTTTACCAAACTTGGGAAAGTTTGGGGTTTTTGGTCTCTTATCTCCATTGTGGACTCAGGATGGGACTTGTCAGTGAAACACTGTAACTCCGGAGATCTCACATCCAATCAGTCTCGGCCCCGCGAGGAGTTTTGGTTCTATGCGACTCCCCTGTAAGTCCTCATTATGAGTTAATGATCACATGAATCTGTGGTGGTCCCAGCGCACAGACCCCCTGTCCATGGATAACAATACATAACACGTGCTCCATACAGATGGCTTATTAATTCCTGAACAGATTCTTTTATATATATATATATATATATGTGTATATATATATATATATATTTTTTTTTTTTTTTTCATTCTATGGTTGATTGTCCTGTAGTTCCACAACATCTCCACCGGGTGGCAGAATCTGCTGCATCTTATAAGGCTATGGGGGTGAACATTACACTTTTTTTTGGCCTTTTTTGTGTAACTGTTGACCTGTAGAGAACAGCAGATCTGTAGGTGAAAGCTCGATGAGTTTTAAGCTCTCACTGTGAGGGGCTGCATGCTGGAACATATCCACAGGTTGGCACGGGGTCATATCCATCGGTCAGGGGGTGTTCACACCTGTATGTGCTTGCAGACAAACCTAGTGAGCTGCGATAGGAGGAAGCACATTGGAGGCCAGCAGCATACAGATGCTTCCTCCGTCACTGACTGAGAGCCCTACCCCGGCCATGTGTGCGTCTGAGCCGCCATGTGCAGAGGAACAAAGCCCGGATCCCCCCAGTAATGTGACCACAAGATGAAGTCACCCCCCCCCCCCCCCAGGATAATGAAGTCACCGGAAAGTTTGGCTGCCGACCAGCTTCTCACATCATCCATCCGTCCATCCATCCGGCTTCTCAAGGCTTTATGCACAATGGGATAATACTAAAATATAAAGTCATGTTTACTGTGGCATCTGATAATCCAGAAATTATCTGATTCTGTAGAATTTGTTTCCACAACTAAAATGGACTAGTAACACTGGAGAAGCCTACAGTGTGTGCTACAATTGTGTTCTGTGGAATCCCAGAGTGATACATTGTAGCTGATACATTCCGGCAAGTTCAACCTCAGTGAGTTCACAGCAGATCACCAAAAATTCTCACAGTGATCTGCTGTGAAGACACTGAGCTTGAACTGCGGTGACCTCATCACTGACTTTTTCCATCGCACTTCGGCCCTGCTGGGGATGCAGCCTCACTGACCGGCGGTAAACCTCAATGACGTCACCGCTAGTCACTGAGGCTGCGCTCCCAGCAGCTCATTCACCAATGGTTCTCAGCCTGGACGGTAGCATTTTGGCACCGTCCAGGTTGAAAACTATTCATCCCCCAGACATGGACAGAACGACCGACATGTGAGGGATATTACATAGTAACATAGTAACATAGTTAGTAAGGCCGAAAAAAGACATTTGTCCATCCAGTTCAGCCTATATTCCATCATAATAAATACCCAGATCTACGTCCTTCTACAGAACCTAATAATTGTATGATACAATATTGTTCTGCTCCAGGAAGACATCCAGGCCTCTCTTGAACCCCTCGACTGAGTTCGCCATCACCACCTCCTCAGGCAAGCAATTCCAGATTCTCACTGCCCTAACAGTAAAGAATCCTCTTCTATGTTGGTGGAAAAACCTTCTCTCCTCCAGACGCAAAGAATGCCCCCTTGTGCCCGTCACCTTCCTTGGTATAAACAGATCCTCAGCGAGATATTTGTATTGTCCCCTTATATACTTATACATGGTTATTAGATCGCCCCTCAGTCGTCTTTTTTCTAGACTAAATAATCCTAATTTCGCTAATCTATCTGGGTATTGTAGTTCTCCCATCCCCTTTATTAATTTTGTTGCCCTCCTTTGTACTCTCTCTAGTTCCATTATATCCTTCCTGAGCACCGGTGCCCAAAACTGGACACAGTACTCCATGTGCGGTCTAACTAGGGATTTGTACAGAGGCAGTATAATGCTCTCATCATATTGTTTTTTTATTTTTGGTTTATTACAGGAGACGAGGGATTCGTGGAATTAGGTGTTAGGTATAACTGTGTTTGTTATTTGTAAATAAAAATGGAAAACTGTGGTTTGTTTAATTTCTAATAAAAGACTTTATTATGTCTTTGTCTTTATTTACCATACAACTATAGGATTAGTAATGCATAGATGTCTTATCGATGCATTTCCATTACTAAGCCGTGGGCTTGATGTCACCTGACAATACAAAGGTGACATCAACAGAACAAAGAAGACCCCCACTTGCCACTGCTACAGGGCAAGTGGGAAGAGCTGGGCTAATGCCAGAATTGGCACATCTAATAGATGTGCTTTTTTAGAGAGGCTGCTGGCTCCTATTGTTAGACTGGGGGGGGGGGGGGGACAATATCCATGACCCCTTACCAGCCTGAGAATACCAGCCCTCAGCTGTCTGCTGTAGCAAAGCTGGTTGTCAAAAATGATGGGGGACCCCACGCTGTTCTTTTTAATTATTTAAATAATTAAAAAAAAAAAAAAAAACAGCATGGGGACCCCTCTTTTCTTGATAACCAGCTATGCTGAAGCCGACAGCTGAGGGTTGCAGCTGTTAGTTTTGCCTGGCTGGTTATAGAAAATACAGGGGAACCCAGCTGTTTTTTTTCCATTTAATTATATATTTATAGCGCAGGCGGCGCATCCCATCAGCTGCCATCTACTGTCACTGTTATCACTTGACTATAACGCTCAACATTCTCCCTTGCTCGCGCTGATCACCGGCAGAGCAGAGGAGAATGATGAGAACCGTCTTTAGCACCCGGCGCTGGGGAATAGCGCTTACAGACACATGGTCACTGTTGTCTCCGTTACTGATTTTTCCAGTACCGAAAATATCAGGAAGTGTGAAACTGGCCTTTAAAGTCAGTTCTGCTGCCGGCAAATACATCATTGCAGCGTTCAATAAATTTTTCAAAAAGTGTCAATCTTCATCTCACGTTGATTATCAACAATTTGTGACTTTTCGCGATTTTCATTTTGCCACTTTGCACTTTTTGACAAATAAATGGAGTGAGACTTTTGAAAGTTAGAAAAAAAAAAAAGTCTCTCTCCAGAAGGGACTGATAGAAAACTGGAGAAACGGCTCTAAACAGAAATGTTATAAGGAAAGATGTTGTAGATTTTCTCCATCTTCCTACTGGAAAATAAAAAGCCGCAATTCTGAAATCCATCTTTGACCGACTCAAAATTCAAGATGTAAAATGTCGCCCATTTTTGCGCATAAAACTACAACATTTGTGACTTTTTTTAAGATAGAAAACCGATCCCAACCCCCTGCTAAATTCCCTCCAGTGTTATTAAAGCTGCTATTATACAATGATTTTACTGCATTTGCATAAGAATGGACGACCCCTTTAAGGAAGTGACAGGGAAGATTAGGTTAAGTGGATAATGTGACAAGTCCATTCGTTTCTCTGCAGGATGTAATTCACTTACACCTTGTCCTGCGTCTGTGTAATGTGCCGCCTCGTCTGTGTAATGTGCCGCCTCGGATACATCAGCTGCACCTCCGCTCCGTCCAGCAGATCATAACCAGATAATACAATATATTAACATGAGCTCAGCTTGTGGCGGCCGCGTCTAATGTGACTGCAATTGTACGACAGACATTAAAATCCATGGACATATGTTTATAAATTAGCCCAAAAGATACCCAGGTTATAGCAGCAGATACAAGAAGATGTATAACTAACCAGGTTACACCAACAGCGCTTATACACAGTGCCTTGAAAAAGTATTACAATCACTAAGTTAAATGTATTTTATTTGGATTTTCTGTGATACAATACAATGTAGCAAGGATTTGTGACGTGTAAAGGAAATGATAAAACATCTCCTAAAAATATATCTGAAAATTGTGAGGTGCACAAGTATTCAGCCCCCTTTAGTTTGATCCCCCCCTAAACCCAAAAAAAAAGTGGCCAATTGTCCTCAGAAGTCAGATAATTCGTACATTGCGTCCACCTGGGTGTAATTTCTTTTCGGTATAACTACAGCTGTTCGGTGAAGGCCTCGGAGGTTTGTGTGAGAACATTAGGAATCAAACAGCATCACGAAAGCCAAGGAGCCCACCAGACAGGTCAGGGATAAAGCTGTGGAGAAGAGTAAAGCAGGGTTAGGTTATAGAAAATAGCCCAAACTCTGAACATCTCACAGAGCACTGTGCAATCCATCATCCAAAAATAGGAGTATGGGCCAAGTGCAAACCTACCAAGACATGGCCGTCCACCTAAATTGACATCCCAAGCAAAGAGATCACTAATTTGAGATGCTGCCAAGAGATCAGTGGAGGAGCTGCAGAGATCCACAGCTTAGTGGGGATAATCTGTCCACAGGACAACTATTAGTAGTATACTCCTCAAATCTAGACTATGGAAGAGTGGCAAAAAGGAAGCCATTTTTGAAAGCCATAAGAAGCACAATATGCAGTTTGTGGGGGCACAGCTGGCTTGTGCTTGGGTCAGATGAGACCAAACGAGAATTTGCAGGGCTAAATGCAAAACCTTATGTGTGGAGGAAAACTAACACTGCACATCACCCTGAAAACACCATCCACACCATCACACATGGTGGTAGTAGCATCATGCTATGGGGAGGCTTTTCTTCAGCAGGGGCAGGGAAGCTGGTGAGAGGTTAGAGGAAGATGGATGGAGCTAAATACATGGCAATCCTGGAGGAAAACCTGTTCGAGGTCGCAAAAGATTTAGGCTGGGGAGTAGGTTCATCTTCCAGCAGGACAACTACCCTAAACATCCTACCAGCGCTACAATGGAGGGTGTAGATCAAAGCATATTCATGTGTGTGATCGGTGCAGTCACCAAATCCCAGAGAATCTGTGACCAGACGTGAAAATTACTTATCAGAGACGTCTCCAACCAATGTCACTGAGCCAAAGAAGGGGGAAAAAGTTACCTCTAGATGTACAAAGTTGGAGAGACAGACCCCAAAAGACTGCAGAGAAAGGAGGAGAGACAGACCCCAAAAGACTGCAGAGAAAGCTGGGGAGACAGATCCCAAAAGACTGCAGAGAAACGTGGAGAGACAGACCCCAAAAGACTGCAGAGAAAGGAGGAGAGACAGACCCCAAAAGACTGCAGAGAAAGCTGGGGAGACAGATCCCAAAAGACTGCAGAGAAACGTGGAGAGACAGACCCCAAAAGACTGCAGAGAAAGGTGGAGAGACAGACCCCAAAAGACTGCAGAGAAAGCTGGAGAGACAGATCCCAAAAGACTGCAGAGAAAGGTGGAGAGACAGACCCCAAAAGACTGCAGAGAAAGGTGGAGAGACAGACCCCAAAAGACTGCAGAGAAAGGAGGAGAGACAGACCCCAAAAGACTGCAGAGAAAGCTGGGGAGACAGATCCCAAAAGACTGCAGAGAAACGTGGAGAGACAGACCCCAAAAGACTGCAGAGAAAGGAGGAGAGACAGACCCCAAAAGACTGCAGAGAAAGCTGGGGAGACAGATCCCAAAAGACTGCAGAGAAACGTGGAGAGACAGACCCCAAAAGACTGCAGAGAAAGCTGGGGAGACAGACCCCAAAAGACTGCAGTGAAAGCTGGAGAGACAGACCCCAAAAGACTGCAGTGAGATGTGGGAGAGACAGACTCCAAAAGACTGCAGAGAAAGCTGGGGAGACAGACCCCAAAAGACTGCAGAGAAAGCTGGAGAGACAGACCCCATAAGACTGCAGAGAAAGCTGGAGAGACAGACCCCAAAAGACTGCAGAGAAAGCTGGGGAGACAGATCCCAAAAGACTGCAGAGGAATGTGGAGAGACAGACCCCAAAAGACTGCAGAGAAAGGAGGAGAGACAGACCCCAAAAGACTGCAGAGAAAGCTGGGGAGACAGATCCCAAAAGACTGCAGAGAAACGTGGAGAGACAGACCCCAAAAGACTGCAGAGAAAGGAGGAGAGACAGACCCCAAAAGACTGCAGAGAAAGCTGGGGAGACAGATCCCAAAAGACTGCAGAGAAACGTGGAGAGACAGACCCCAAAAGACTGCAGAGAAAGCTGGGGAGACAGACCCCAAAAGACTGCAGTGAAAGCTGGAGAGACAGACCCCAAAAGACTGCAGTGAAAGCTGGAGAGACAGACCCCAAAAGACTGCAGAGAAAGGTGGGGAGACAGATCCCAAAAGGCTGCAGAGGAAGGTGGAGAGACAGACCCCAAAAGACTGCAGAGAAAGCTGGAGAGACAGACCCCAAAAGATTGCAGAGAGATGTGGGAGAGACAGACTCCAAAAGATTGCAGAGAAAGCTGGGGAGACAGACCCCAAAAGACTGCAGAGAAAGCTGGAGAGACAGACCCCATAAGACTGCAGAGAAAGCTGGAGAGACAGACCCCAAAAGACTGCAGAGAAAGCTGGGGAGACAGACCCCAAAAGACTGCAGAGAAAGCTGGGGAGACAGATCCCAAAAGATTGCAGAGAGATGTGGGAGAGACAGACTCCAAAAGATTGCAGAGAAAGCTGGGGAGACAGACCCCAAAAGACTGCAGAAAAAGCTGGAGAGACAGACCCCATAAGACTGCAGAGAAAGCTGGAGAGACAGACCCCAAAAGACTGCAGAGAAAGGAGGGAGAGAAGGACCCCAAAAGACTGCAGAGAAAGGAGAAGAGAAGGACCCCAAAAGACTGCAGAGAAAGCAGGAGAGACAGACCCCAAAAGACTGCAGAGAAAGGTGGGGAGACAGATCCCAAAAGACTGCAGAGAAAGCTGGAGAGACAGATCCCAAAAGACTGCAGAGAAAGCTGGGGAGACAGATCCCAAAAGACTGCAGAGAAAGCTGGAGAGACAGACCCCAAAAGACTGCAGAGAAAGCTGGGGAGACAGAGCCCAAAAGACTGCAGAGAAAGCTGGAGAGACAGACCCCAAAAGACTGCAGAGAAAGCTGGAGAGACAGACCCCAAAAGACTGCAGAGAAAGCTGGAGAGACAGACCCCAAAAGACTGCAGAGAAAGGAGGGAGAGACAGACCCCAAAAGACTGCAGAGAAAGCTGGAGAGACAGACCCCAAAAGACTGCAGAGAAAGGTGGAGAGACAGACCCCAAAAGACTGCAGAGAAAGGTGCAGAGACCCCAAAAGACTGCAGAGAAAGGTGGAGAGACAGACCCCAAAAGACTGCAGAGAAAGGAGGAGAGACCCCAAAAGATTGCAGAGAAAGGTGGTCCTACAAAGTACTGACTCGGGGGCTAAATACAAATGCACGGCACAAGTTTCAGTTCTATATATAATTAGTACACCCTGTATCATTTCCTTTACACGTCGCACATACTTGTTACTTTGTGTTGGTGTCATATAAAATCTCAATAAAATATTTTTAAGTTTGTGGGTGAAACATTATCAAATGTGCAAAAGTTCACGGGGTATGAAGACTTTTTTTTTAAAGCACATTAATTATATAGAAGATTCCTAGGTTATAGCTCTCCATGGCTGATGTGCCGCTCTGGATTATGGGAAAGCTGGGTGCCATCACTTATGGCCCGGGGCCGCCCTAATTACTGATCAGTGACGTCTCCTGTCCGGGGATCTGCGGGTGTCACATCCATAGATCATCCCATGACAATAGGGTGTAACGAGGCTCCTTAACAGTCAGTGGGCCCAAGTACGGGGGTCCCAAGGGTCCCAGCAGGAGAGGCACATTGCAGATGGTCAGAGAAGAAGCCAGCCCTTCTATTGTATGTTCATCATTGACCTTATTGGGTGTCAGTATATTGAGCTTTTATTAAAGGGGATGTCGGACATTAGTGACATATCATCTGGATGTGATTGATGTCCGAGTACCATAGGAAGAGTCTGAAGACCCCAAAAATGTCCTAAAATATGACATTATCAAAGTTATTCAGGGGTCAGAAAGGTGGCCAAAATAGCGCCACAGCTGTCACAGGCTGGTTGTGGTATTGCAGCGCAGCCCCATACATTTAATCAGATCTCATTTACATTGAATTAACGATTCAATGTTAACGAAAAAGTATGGACCATTATAGAAGCCCATAATATGATTCTGCACAGCCACCATCTTTTCATGACGATCATGGACCCGACATGTGTTGGGTCCTGGGCTTAGCAAATCCAAATTCTCGTAGCCATCTTTCCCCCCCGATCATACAATGGTTCGGCATTCCTGTGGTCCTCAGCCGCGCTGAGCTCAGGCTTTCCGGCAGCTGCCTGGCATTAGGTGTCGAGCTCGCTTGTATCATGAGACACATTTATCTCATAGGTCAGGGGTCCGCCGCCGTGTCCTGGTGGGCCCATATTTTCCAGGGAACAATCTAAAGTTTTCAGACACTTTTAACACTCACCTACTTCTCTTGCATTTCAGGGTCTGACCATCAAACCTCTGGTCAAGTGGTTAAAAGTGAAGAGACGAGACCACCACAAGCCGACGCTAAGCGAGGAATTACATGAGCACGTAAGATCGTCGGCCGCGACAGCTGCTCATACTCCATCCCCAGCAAATCATCCGCGCCATCTAATTAAGAGCTCAGGGCAAACCGCAGGGTCAGGGTCAGCTCCTCTGTGGTTTAGGTGGAAGCCGTGGGGGTCTACATAGAGATATAAGAGGGCATCTTCATGGCATACCATCATCTTCTATTAAAAACACTCTTAAAGGGGTTCTCTGGCTGCTGAGACCCCCACCGATCACAAGAGCCAAGGGCCAAAATTTCCCTGAACTGAGCATGTGCGACAACAACCCCTATACATAGTAAATAGAACAGTGGTCGCACATGCTCAGTACCACTCCATTCACACGGAGGACTCTGGGACCCCCTTATTTGTGATCTATGGGGTCCCGGCCATCAGCGATCATGTGACCTGTGGATAGGGGATGTATGTTGCAGGAAAAATTAAAACTTTAATAACTATTGTTAAGTTTAGTTGCCTTCAGTCATGAAAATGTTTTCTCTCTTCTTCAGGCCTTTGACCACATTATGGCCGCCGTGGAGGATATAATTGGACATCATGGCTACCATCATTGGAGAGACAAGTAAGTACACCCTGACTTATCGCAACCTGCATGATTAGATAACACATCTATCCTTGTGTTCATTGAGATTTCTCACCTGACGAGAGAGACAGATAATTACTGTATTTAAAGGGGTTCAGAATCCCCCAAACAGCGCCACCCCTGTGTACAGGCTGTGAGTAGTACTGCAACTGCATCCCATTCACTTCAATAGACAATCCTCTGTGAGATTAATAGCTTGAAACTGATGCAGAATCAGAACCTAAAGTTTATTAGAAAGTTGCAGAAAACTTAAGACTGATTGTGACCAACCCAGATTATAGTGATGTCTATTTCTAACGTGTCTTCTTCTGGTTGGCCGCCATTGAATGCTGCAGGTGGGAGCAGTTTGATAAGAAATACTTGAGTCAGCTCCTGATGAGGAAATCTGCGTATCGCATCAAGGATGAGATCTGGGAGGTTTGCTACAAGCTGAATATTCGGGATGCACTGAGTCTGGCGGATCAGGTACTTGGCTCCTTCTGTAATAAACTGGGCATTAGGAAAAGTGACCCCACTCGCAGCTTAGGTGTATGCGGATGTATCGCAGAAACGGCAGGTGTGACCTCTGCTGAGTATGTGGACTATTTCTGACAAGTGGGAGTGCTGCCCCTGCAGAATGGGCGGGCTCTTCCTGTTGAATGGGCGGGCTATCCTGTTGAATGGGCGGGCACATCCTGTTGAGTGGGCAGGTTCTATCTGTTGAGTTCTTTTCCTGTTCAATGGCCAAGCTCTTCCTATTGAGTAGGTGGGCTCTTTCTGTTGAGTGGGTGGGCTCTTCCTATTGAGTAGGTGGGCTCTTGTTGAGTGGGCGGGCTCTTCCTATTGAGTAGTCCGTCTCTTTCTGTTGAGTGGGTGGGCTCTTTCTATTGAGTAGGCGGTCTCTTTCTGTTGAGTGCTTTTCCTGTTGAGTGGGTGTGCTCTTCCTGTTGAGTGGGTGGGCTCTTCCTATTGAGTAGGCGGTCTCTTTCTGTTGAGTGCTTTTCCTGTTGAGTGGGTGGGCTCTTCCTGTTGAGTGGGTGGGCTCTTCCTATTGAGTAGGGGGTCTCTTTCTGCTGAGTGGGTGGGCTCTTCCTATTGAGTGCTTTTCCTGTTGAGTGGGTGGGCTCTTCCTGTTGAGTGGGTGGGCTCTTCCTATTGAGTAGGCGGTCTCTTTCTGTTGAGTGCTTTTCCTGTTGATTGGGTAGGCTCTTCCTGTTGAGTGGCCAGGCTCTTCCTGCAGAGTGGGTGGGCTCTTTCTGTTGAGTGCTTTTCCTGTTGAGTGGGTGGGCTCTTCCTGTTGACTGCTCTTCCTGTTGAGTGCTTTTCCTGTTGAGTGGGCAGGCTCTTCCTATTGAGTAGGCGGTCTCTTTCTGTTGAGTGCTTTTCCTGTTGATTGGGTAGGCTTTTCCTGTTGAGTGGGCAGGCTCTTCCTGCAGAATGGGTGGGCTCTTTTTGTTGAGTGCTTTTCCTGTTGAGTGGGCAGGCTCTTCCTATTGAGTAAGCGGTCTCTTTCTGTTGAGTGCTTTTCCTGTTGATGAGGTAGGCTTTTCCTGTTGATTGGGCAGGCTCTTCCTGCAGAGTGGGTGGGCTCTATCTTGTTGAGTGTGCTTCCTGTTGAGTGGGTGTGCTCTTTCTGCAGAGTGGGCAGTCTCTATCCTGTGCCCCCAGAACAGCGCTGGTCCTGGCCCATATTATGCAGACTCAAAAATAGATTTCCTGGCCAGATGTCCGATGGGCCGGGCTCGGGGGCCGGACATATTGATACTGTCTCTGATGCTTGTATTTTCTCCTTAAATATTCACCCACTGACTCATTTCGTGCTAACTCACGTCTGTCCTACTAATCCTATAACCGACCCTGTCTCATAGGGAGGTCACATAGTGTCACCGGACAGACTGTCCTTACCGTCCATGCCGAGCCGAGCGTCCATGTCGGAGACGTCAGTGACCAACCTTCTGTAAGGAGCGCTGCCTCATCCTGCTTGCATGGCCTCCATCTTCTGTCCTCACAGGGTGACATCATCGCATGACTTCATCACATGACATCATTCCAGAATTACATGTATGACCTCTAACACGATTGTTTATTTCATCCCAGGCGGGAGAACGGGAGCAAAGCGTGTCTGGATCTCCAGGTGATCGACACCGTGCGGAGTGGGAGGGACAGGGAGGACGCGGCTATGCATCACGTGCTGACGGGCAGCCTCTACAAGCCTCGCAGGATGGTGCGGATCATCAAGACTCCTGTCATTAAAGGGTTCTGCAGTCACAATTGACCTTCACAAGAAACAATTTTCTATTTTATAGTGCAAGGCCAGCTACAGTCGCCATTTCATGACCCAGGATGAGCAGGAACGGCAGGAAAAGGAGGTTTTCCAGCAGAACATGAAGCGTCGATTGGAGTCTTTTAAATCCACCAAGCACAACATCTGCTCGTCCAAGTCACGGGTGAAAAAGGACGGACGCAAGAAGGTAAGAAAGAGTAGAGCCGCGAACCTAGGCCCCCTCTAATAAAACTGTGAGCGCACAATAAACTATACATACACATTAGAATAATGGCAGAAGTCAGGGCAACCGTCGTGCGGGATGACGGCTCTCTCCTCGAAGATGCGGTAAATTAGTAGCAATCCTAAGGGTTCGTTCAGACATCCGAAAACGGACCGCGTTTCAATCTCAGACCGATTTGCACGGATGTGTGCATGATCCCTAATACACACTAGTAAGATGGCGGAAGTCGTGGCGTGAGCACGTGAGAATGACAGAGCTGAATCCTGACAGTGTGCATGTTACAGCACTTACCGAAAATTCGCCCTATCCTGGAAAAAAAAAACCTTTACTACCCTGCGTATTAACTACCTGGAAAATCTGCAGCGTTTCCTACCCACGTGCACATGTACAGAGCTGAGATCACGCCGTGGACAGATTGGTGACCCGCAATGTGGCGCAGGCTGTTTATTGCGGTTTCCTCTGGCAGCGCGATATATAATATTGAGAATTTCTTGTTCCAAAGTCGTCTTTCCCCCGGAGTGGAAACATCCAGATCACATGTATTTACAAGGGTTGCATTGACGTAATGGTGCCGTGTGCACATCCCCGCCGTCCCGGGTAATTTTATCCTCTGATGGTTATCACATAAGATTCATTTCAAAATTTTTTCCTTGTAAAGAAAACCTCAGACGTAATAGAGGAGCTAGCAATGTGTATAAGCCTGTGTATTAACCTCATCGCAGCTTTCCCCGTGGTCGCACGCCGCTGATTTACAATCATTGATGCAGACGGATAGCTGTAAATATAATTTAAAGAGATTCCGTTTATTTAAAAATAAAATAAAACCACAATGAAAATATTATAGTTTACTTTTTCTAATTGTTTCACATGTATAAGAGTGGGGGCGCTATTGCACTGTTGTCTATGGGAAATATGCTCCCCCAGCTGTGGCAGAAAGCGGTACTGCAAGTGGCAAAATTCGCTGAAATTATTTGGAGAATGAAAAGCAAAGCTCATATTGTCAAGCAAAGTCTAATAAAATTAAAATAAAATAAAAAGCTGCAAAAATAGGAAGAATGAATTTGGAATTAAAATTCTCTCTGGATGGACAGATGGAAAAGGCATCCGCTTCCTCTCAAGGCCTTAGTATAAGGTTCAGAGAAGAAATATACCATTTTTTTTTTTTTTACATCTGGGTAAGTGAACCCTATCGGGGGTCAGCGCACATCATACATGGGGGATATTACGGAGGATAGACCCACCACATTGTGACTTAGTAGAAAAGCAGGGAGTCAGCATTCTGCGCTTTTATTATTAATCCACATTCCCCATCGCTCGGGGTCTGCCAGCACCGCAAGAAAACAGAGCGAAAGAATCTGATCTGGAGCGGGAGACGTGTCCTGCGCCTCTGCTGCCAGCTCCGCTTCCCAGGCAGCTTTTTCCAATCATTCTTGGGGTTGCAAACGCTTCATTTCCTATGGATCGCGAGACTTTACAAGCTACAAAATGGGCCTGTGAGCGGCGTCGGCGGCTGCTGCCCGGATAATCCACAGCTCTCTGACTTAGATTTTCCAGCGAGCGCTGCGGTACGCTGAGCGCAGGATGGGTTTTATACAATCCATTAACCCCAGTTCATCTTCATTTTTGTGCCTTTTTTTTCTGGACTTTTTTTTGTATTTTCACTTTTTTCCGTATTTGCTTGGTTTCATCTTCTTTTTGCTTTTTTTTATATCTGGATGTTTTAGCTCAGTTCATCATTTGCAACTTTTCAAAAGTTTTTGGAAACTTTTCGTGCAATTGTGCCGCACTGGAGTACATAATCCGTCTCATTTTATTTTTGCGCAGTTGAAAACTAGTATGCGATATTTTAAAGGATTGCGTGACTTTTTTTGCTCTAAGGGTATGTGCACACCGCTACTTTTTTTTATCAGAAGATGCATTTGTATGCAAAAAAAAGACTCGCTGTGCATCACGTTCAGCATCTATAAACTTCAGATTTAGCTTCAGATTTCTAAAAACGGTCAAAAGAAGTGACCGGTCTTTTTCTCTGATCGCCCATGACGGCACCACAGAGAGAGGGGATCCGCCCACCAAGGACAGGAAACCTACGGATAAAAAGGCGGTACCACTCTCCTGCATCAGTTGGTTTCCTGTCCTTGATGGGAGACCTACGGACTTACCAGTTCGTCGTTGGAATTCCGGGGCCAACCAGTCCGATTCAGGCAGCTGGGGTCCCTCTGCCTCGGCTAGGGTGGTGACCCGAAGCGCCACCGCTGGGAGCCAGTGGGCCGACAGGGTGTGCGGGGGAGGTGACAAGGAGTTCGCGGTCACCTCCCCAGGTAAGATGCAGCAGCGGCAACATCCAGGGGGGTCTCTCTGTGGTTGCGGGAGGTGCAGCGCGACCCTCCCTAAATTGAGCATCAGTCTGCACGCTGCACCGCCATCGGGCGTGCAGGGATCGCGCTACAGGGGCTGCATAGGACCGGGGGTGCCGGTCAGCAGCGCCATATCTGCTTCCGGGCGCCATCTTGGCATGCCCGGTATCTAGGCTGGTCTCGCGAGGGCTGCGCAGGCTCCGATGCGTTCGTGCGCCGGTATGCGCCGGCGGGGCTTCCGGCCGGGCGCTTGGTGCGGTCTGCGCAGGCGCCGGCGGGGCTTCCGGCCGGGCGCTTGGTGCGCTCTGCGCAGGTGCCGGCGGGGCTCCGGCCGGGCGCTTGGTGCGGTCTGCGCAGGCGCCGGCGGGATTGCCGCTAGAGCGCTTTTGCGTAGTGTGTGGCACGGATTACTGCGCAGGCGCCGGCGTTCGGCGCTCCTCTCTGGGAGTAGTAGCTACTGCGCAAGTGCAGGGAAGCGGCGGGAGGGTTCAAATAGAAGAATCCACATCCTCCCAGTGGCTCTGCAGTAATAGGCAGGAGCCTCAAGAGTAATAGGAGCGCCAGCTCAGCCGAGTTTCAAGGCACGCAGACCAGCAGCAGTATGAGCGACCCGGCATCACCTCTGCCCGAATCACCTCCACCTGCAGCATCGCCGCAGCAGCAAAAAAGGCGACAGCAGAAAGGGCACCAGGACACCAGCAAAGAACGCCAAAGGTCTCCACACAGTAAGGAGTCCAGTACGGCGTCGGGGAAAAAGCCAGAGGCAGAGAACCCCCAACCGGTATTTATGGGTCCTGGAGGTGGTAAGTGGATCTTCGTGAATGTCAGAGACAGTAAGATTGTTATTTGTCTCTTTTAAGGGAGGAAAAGCGTAGCTAAAACTAAGCACAAAAGTTGTGCCATCTGTAGAGAGGATCTTCCACCTACATGGGATAAGAGACTATGCAATACTTGCATTCAGCAGACTGTATCTGAAAACCTTCCAGGGTTTGCATCAGATCTTAAAAGCCTGATTAAAGAGCAAGTGGAGGACACTTTTAGGTCACTAAAAAGTGGAAAAAAAAGGAGAAAGACCAGACACAGGTCTCCATCTCCAGTCTCAAAATCCGAAAGTGATAGTGAGAGTTCAGCGTCCTCCGACTCCTCCGACTCATCTGCATCATCTACTTCTTCCTCAGGGGGACATAACTGTTTCCCTCTAGAGGATACTGATGGCCTCATAAAGGCGGTGAGAAGTACCATGGGGTTGGTAGACTCCCATCCTAAAAAAACAGTACAAGACATCATGTTTGGGGGCCTAGAACAGAAAAAGAGAAGAGCTTTTCCGCTTAACGAAGCAATTGCAGCCTTAATTAAGAAGGAATGGAAGAAGCCCATGAGGAAGGCTCTCTTAACTCCAAAAAGGAAATACCCCTTTGAGGAAGAATCGTGCTCCTTTTGGGAAAAGGCCCCAAATCAGATGTAGCAATTGCTAAAGCCTCAAAGAAATTTGCCCTCCCGTTTGAGGACATGGGGGTTCTAAAAGACCCCATGGACAAGAAGGCAGATGCCTTTCTCAAGGGCTCCTGGGAGGCAGCGGGAGGAGGCCTGAAGCCGGCAGTTGCAGCAGAATGCACTTCACGCTCTCTGATGATCTGGCTGAACCAACTAGAGGGTCAATTAAAGGGGAAAACTTCCCGGGACTCAATTCTGAACACATTACCCGTAATGAGAGGGACGGCTGCTTTCCTAGCCGACGCCTCGGCCGACTCCATCAGGCTATCCGCCAGAGCAGCAGTGTTTGCTAATGCGGCCAGGCGCGCCCTCTGGCTTAAGAATTGGCCAGGCGACCTGCAAACGAAAACGAAACTGTGTACCATCCCCTGTGAAGGAGAGTTTCTGTTCGGGTCGACTCTAGATGACATCTTGGAAAAAGCCGGGGACAATAAAAAGTCCTTCCCCTCTCTGGGTCTCCCCTCTTATAGGAAGCCCTTTCGGAACAAGAGGTTTTTCCGTAAAGGTACCTTCACACATAACGATATTGTTAACGATATCGTTGCTATTTGTGACGTAGCAACGATATCGTTAATGAAATTGTTATGTGTGACAGCGACCAACGATCAGGCCCCTGCTGGGAGATCGTTGGTCGCTGAATAAAGTCCAGAACTTTATTTCGTCGCTGGACTCCCTGGAGACATCGCTGGATCGGCGTGTGTGACACCGATCCAGCGATGTCTTCACTGGTAACCAGGGTAAACATCGGGTTACTAAGCGCAGGGCCGCGCTTAGTAACCCGATGTTTACCCTGGTTACCATGCTAAAAGTAAAAAAAAACAAACACTACATACTTACCTACCGCTGTCTGTCCTCCAGCGCTGTGCTCTGCACTCCTCCTGTACTGGCTGTGAGCCGGAAAGCAGAGCGGTGACGTCACCGCTCTGCTTTCCGGCTCACAGACAGTACAGGAGGAGAGCAGAGAAGCAGAGCGCAGCGCTGGAGGACAGACAGCGGTAGGTAAGTATCTAGTGTTTGTTTTTTTTTACTTTTAGCATGGTAACCAGGGTAAACATCGGGTTACTAAGCGCGGCCCTGCGCTTAGTTACCCGATATTTACCCTGGTTACCGGCATCGTTGGTCGCTGGAGAGCGGTCTGTATGACAGCTCTCCAGCGACCAAACAGCGACGCTGCAGCGATCCGGATCGTTGTCGGTATCGCTGCAGCGTCGCTTAGGGTACCGTCACACTATAACATTTCGATCGCTACGACGGTACGATTCGTGACGTTCCAGCGATATCGTTACGATATCGCTGTGTCTGACACGCAGCAGCGATCAGGGATCCTGCTGAGAATCGTACGTCGTAGCAGATCGTTTAGAACTTTCTTTCATCGCTGGATCTCCCGCTGTCATCGCTAGATCGGTGTGTGTGACACCGATCTAGCGATCTAGCGATGCGATCCAGCGATGCGTTCGCTTGTAACCAGGGTAAACATCGGGTAACTAAGCGCAGGACCGCGCTTAGTTACCCGATGTTTACCCTGGTTACAAGCGTTAAACTAAAAAAAAACAAACAGCACATACTTACATTCTGGTGTCCGTCAGGTCCCTTGCCGTCTGCTTCCAGCACTGTGACTGCCGGCCGTAAAGTGAAAGCAGAGCACAGCGGCTGTGCTTTCACTTTCACTTTACGGCCGGCAGTCACAGTGCGGGAAGCAGAGACTGCAAGGGACGTGACGGACACCAGATGTAAGTATGTGCTGTTTGTTTTTTTTTAGTTTTACACTTGTAACCAGGGTAAACATCGGGTAACTAAGCGCGGTCCTGCGCTTAGTTACCCGATGTTTACCCTGGTTACCCGGGGACCTCGGCATAGTTGGTCGCTGGAGAGCTGTCTGTGTGACAGCTCCCCAGCGACCACACTACGATTTACCTACGATCACGGCCAGGTCATATCGCTGGTCGTGATCGTTGGTAAATCGTATAGTGTGACGGTAGTGTGAAGGGGCCTTAAGAACCCAGGGAGAGGCCAGGGGAAGTGGGAAGATAAGAAGAACAAGAATAAAGGATTTATCTTTAACAAAAACCTCAATGACAGCAAGAAACCTCCACAATGAAGGTTCACCCCAGGTGGGAGGGAGATTATCTCTCTTTCTCCCAGCCTGGGAAAAGATTACCTTCAGTCAATGGATCTTAAACATCATAAAATCAGGACTGAGGTTAAAGGTACCGTCACACTTAGCGACGCTGCAGCGATACCGACAACGATCCGGATCGCTGCAGCGTCGCTGTTTGGTCGCTGGAGAGCTGTCACACAGACCGCTCTCCAGCGACCAACGATCCCGAGGTCCCCGGTAACCAGGGTAAACATCGGGTAACTAAGCGCAGGGCCGCGCTTAGTAACCCGATGTTTACCCTGGTTACCATCGTAAAAAAACAAACAGTACATACTTACATTCAGCTGTCTGTCCCTTGCCGTCTGTTTGCTGCACTGACTGCTGGCCGCAAAGTGAAAGCACAGCACAGCCACAGCGGTGACTCACCGCTGTGTGACTCACCGCTGGTGCTGTGCTTTCACTTTCACTTTGCGGCCAGCAGTCAGTGCAGCAAACAGACGGCAAGGGACAGACAGCTGAATGTAAGTATGTACTGTTTGTTTTTTTACGATGGTAACCAGGGTAAACATCGGGTTACTAAGCGCGGCCCTGCGCTTAGTTACCCGATGTTTACCCTGGTTACCAGTGAAGACATCGCTGAATCGGTGTCACACACACCGATTCAGCGATGTCTGCGGGGAGTCCAGCGACGAAATAAAGTTCTGGACTTTCTTCCCCGACCAGCGACAGCACAGCAGGGGCCTGATCGCTGCTGCCTGTCACACTGGACGATATCGCTAGCGAGGACGCTGCAACGTCACGGATCGCTAGCGATATCGTCTAGTGTGACGGTACCTTAACATTCAAGAGGTACCCTCGTCTCTCTTTCAAGATAACATCTACCAGATCCTCGGCAGAAGAGCAGTTAACACTAGAAAATAAGATTGTGGGGTTAGTAAAAAAAGGAGTACTCCTGGAAGTTCCCCCCCCCCCAAGAAAGAGGGCAAGGGTACTATTCCCCTCTATTCCTGAGAAAGAAACCAGATGGTTCCTTCAGGACCATTATCAATTTGAAGAACCTAAACAATTACCTAGAGGTTCAAGCATTCAAGATGGAAACGATAAAGTCATCGATCAAAATGCTGTTTCCTCAGTGCTTCATGGTGGTCCTGGACCTGAAGGACGCATATTATCACGTCCCAATACACAAGGATCACCAAAGATTCCTCAGAATGGCAATCCACATCAAGGGAGTCCTAAGCCACTTCCAGTTCACAGCCCTTCCATTTGGCCTAGCAATAGCCCCGAGGGTTTTTACAAAGCTGGTCGCGGAGGTAATGGCTCACCTCAGGGAAGAAAACACCCTGATCGTACCATATCTGGACGATTTCCTGGTGATAGGCTCCTCCCCGCAACATTGCAAGAATCAACTAGATCTAGTGATTCATTCTCTAAAAGACCTGGGCTGGCTAATAAACCTAGAGAAATCCAGACTGGTGCCTTCTCAGGTTCAGGAGTACCTAGGTCTCACTCTAGACTCCAGAAAAATGGAATGCCGGCTCCCAGAGAGCAAAATACAAAAGATAAAAAGCTTAGCGTCAAGAGTACAATCTCTCCCCTCTATAACACTCCGACAGGGCATGTCCCTGTTAGGCTCTATGACCTCTTGCATCCCGGCAGTCCAGTGGGCCCAACTACATTCAAGAGATCTCCAATGGCAGCTACTGTCAGAGCAAATCCTCCTAGGAGAGCATTTAGACGGGCGGTTAACATTGTCTCCTCGCACCAATCACTCTCTGACTTGGTGGACGTTGCAGGAAAATCTTTCCCAGGGAGTCCCATGGGTAATCCCGATATCAAAGGTCCTAACTACGGACGCAAGCCCCTCAGGGTGGGGGGCTCATCTGGGCGACCTAGTAGCTCAGGGCATTTGGTCTCCATCCCTTGCAAACAATTCCTCCAATATGAAGGAACTCCTGGCAGTAAAATTTGCCCTTCAGGAATTCTCGGGAGTCCTTCAATCTCACCATGTAAGGGTGATGTCGGACAATCGGGTGGTAGTATCTTACATAAACCATCAGGGGGGTACCCGTTCCAAAAGTCTAATGGAAGTGGCCAACTCGATCCTTCAAATAGCCGAGAACAACCTTCTATCCCTGACAAGCCTACACATAAAAGGGATAGACAATTACAAGGCAGACTTCCTCAGTCGATCCAGCCTAAAACAGGGGGAATGGGAACTAAATCCAGATATATTTACCCAGATCACGCAAAAATGGGGTGTTCCCAAAATAGATCTCTTCGCGAGCCATTTAAACAAAAAAGTAGCCTCCTTTTGCTCCGTATCTCCCCTGGGGAACCCAGTAGCTGTGGACGCTTTCCTGATTTCTTGGGGTCACCATCTGGTCTATGCCTTTCCTCCTCTCATTCTGATTCCAGCAGTGCTGAGGAAGATTCGGGAGGACGGGGCGCTGGTCATCTTATTTGCCCCGTTCTGGCCGAAGAGACCTTGGTTCTCATGGATGAGGAAGATGTCAATATCCGACCCTTGGGTATTACCAGACCTCCAGGATCTGTTGTCACAGGGCCCAATCTGTCATCCACGAGTCAAGAACTTGCACTTGACAGCCTGGCTCTTGAGAGGAAAATATTAGAAAGCAGAGGGTTCTCTTCGGGGTTAATCTCAACTCTGTTAAAAAGTAATAAGCCGGTTACAACAAAACAGTACGGCAAAATATGGAAAAAGTTCCTGTCCTTTTCAGGTGCTAAAATAGGGAAAGAGATTCCCATTAATGCCATATTAGAGTTCCTACAAAACGGGTTGGAAATGGGTTTAGCCACCAGTACCCTAAAAGTTCACGTGGCAGCATTAGGTGCCCTATTTAATTTTGACTTAGCTTCAAATAGGTGGGTCTCTAGATTCATTAGGGCGGCAGGAAGATCAAGGCCTCTGCCAGTAAAAGTGGTTCCTCAATGGGACTTAAATTTGGTCCTTAAAGCCCTGACTAGTCCTCCATTCGAACCATTACATGAATCTACAATAAAAACGCTATCTCTCAAAACAGCTCTATTAGTCGCCCTCACTTCTGCCCCTAGGGTCAGTGACTTACAGGCTCTTTCAGCCAACCCTCCTCACACACAATTTCTAGAGGATAGGGTTGTTCTAAAAACAGACCCAGCATATCTCCCGAAAGTGGCTTCAAAATTTCACAGGTCTCAAGAGATATCTCTCCCCTCCTTCTGTCCTAACCCTAAGAACAAGGAGGAACAAACACTACATACACTAGATGTAAGAAGATGTCTCTTACACTACCTAGAAGTCACTAGAGAGAGTAGGGAGGATCCCTCTCTGTTTGTGTGTTTCCAGGGTCCCCGGAAGGGGAAAAAAGCATCTAAAGCCACCATAGCAAGATGGATCACAGACGCCATCAGTCTATCATACTCAGCAAGTGGGATGTCCGTTCTCGGGGAGGTTAAGGCTCATTCAACAAGGGCAGTAGCAACTTCCTGGGCGGAGAAGGCCGGAGCTTCCATTGACCAGATATGTAGAGCTGCTACCTGGTCTTCACCATCCACACTCTATAGGCACTATAGATTGGACCTAATCTCCTCTTCAGACCTTACTTTCGGTAAAAGGGTTCTGGAGGCGGTGGTCCCCCCCTGAATGTACTATCTATGCAATTCTCTCCGTGGTGCCATCATGGGCGATCAGAGAAAAATATAGTTCTTACCGATAACGGTATTTCTCTGAGCCCATGACGGCACCCGTACATTCCCTCCCTTCACTTATGGGTGCACACATTGAAATAGTGCCATAGTCTATTTATAGTTTAAAGTCACGTGGTATCTTGTTATGCTAAACAGTTAAAATTTTACAAATGTCTTAGTAGTCTCCCATCGTTATCTACTAACTAACTGATGCAGGAGAGTGGTACCACCTTTTTATCCGTAGGTTTCCTGTCCTTGGTGGGCGGATCCCCTCTCTCCGTGGTGCCGTCATGGGCTCAGAGAAATACCGTTATCGGTAAGAACTATATTTTTTTCTGATGTTTGGGGAAAAAAAAATATGGCAGCGGCTTCTTCCTTTATTCAATGGAGTATAAAAAATGACAGTACAAAAAAGCTAGTGGAAAAAAAAACAACAACACTAAAGAGGCTTCAGGAAAAAAAAAATTCTGGAGTTTCCTGAAGCTTATTCTGCAGGATTTGTAATGAAAATATAATATATTTTACAATTTCTAAATTGTTTCACAGTTTACATTAATAAGAGTTGGGGGCGCTATTTCACTATTTTCTATGGCAAATATGCATCTGAGCAGTGGCAGAGAGTGGTACTGCAGGTGGCAGAATTCGTTTACGGTAATTTGGATAATGAAAATCAACAGACACATTGTCCGGCAAAGACTAAAAAATGAAAGTGAAAAAAAAACCCTTGTGTAAAAATAGCATGAAAAAAAAGCAGAATGAATTTGGCATTAAAATACCACTTGTTCCTTTCAGTTGCCCTCTGGATGGAAAAGGCTTCAGGTTGCGAGAAAAAATATCGGGTTCGCCTCAGTTTAAAGAAATGTGATTTGCACCCACCCTACAGGGGCACAAAAATGTTTAAAGACTAAAAAAGAACATCTGTAATTTTGCACAACCCCATGAAAAATTTGATGCAAAAAATGACAACGAAAAAAAATTAAAAAGTAAATTATATCGGAGAGAATATTGACACCCAGCTATTTCCCTGAGGAATAACAGAAGAACAGCACAAAGTTATTAAAAATACGCTCCTGAATTGTTATTTCCCGGGGAAAGAAAGAATGTAATGAAACAGACGTGTCGGGGACGGGTCCTTGCTGCGGTGAGGAGCGCTGCTCTGCAGGGAAAAAGCCGATCACATAACTTTATTCTCAGGAAAACTTGACTTGATCACAGACTAATCATTAAGTACGGCGTATCCCAGCGAGATTCTGTCACTTGATTGGAGCTGCCCTTTTGCATACTGTGGATTTACATTGCAATGATAAAACTTTATTGATTTAAATCTAAACATCCCCAATTAATAAGGAAGCCCCCCCTTACACCCCACCCTCAGATCTGCATCACTTGCTTGGATCTAACTTTACTTCTGACAGATGCAACTTGGCTGAACCTCTCCTCCTCCTCCTCCTTCTCATCCTCAGGCCTCGGCTACATTGGCCCGCGTCCCCCGGATTGAATGGATCTGCCTCTGTTTCCAATAAAGACAGCAATAAAACCCATAAAAACAATCCGAAAACCTTCAATAAATCTTATAGAGCGGCATCATGGCGCACGAGCGGCTGCCGTGATCGGAGCTCCGTGCCGCGTCGGATCCTCTGCCCGTGCCCTTTATGATCGAGACGCTCGTCCTTAGGTTGATGCTCGCTCAGCGGCCTTATTCTGTATACTCAATATGCGGAGGGCTTTTTACTTTCATCTCCTTTAATCTACTGGCTCCCCAGCTCTGGATCTATGGGTGCAGAATGGAGCCTGAGCTCCTGCCCATCATCCCATCAGATGTAGAGATCAATGGGCGACTGATCATCGGAGCAGCAACTATGACAGTTTTGTTTTTTGTGGCACAGCCTTAGATAATTGGCTGCTGCTTTCCATTTCCAGTACTTCCAATATAGTTATGGTGCTAACTGAGCTTTACTGACCGCTTATTTTTAGCTTAGGACCTCCCGATCGATGGTCCGAGGAGCCTCCAAGGCGGCACCGCTCCTTATTGGGCTGGAGCGGTTCTGATAGCTCCGTCTCCTCTTCCAGTATCATCCATGTATGGCGCTGTACCAGTTTCAGTGCCCCATGGGCGGCAGGACGCAGACCCCCACAAATCTCATATCCGAAGTCCTGGAAATAAATAAATAAACCTTTAAACAGCTTTGTGTTGCAGTGACGATTTGTATGGAAAACATTGATCTTTCTCATGAAGGATTTGACTTTGAAGTGATTGAAGTTTCTCTTTGTCTTTGTAAAGTTCTCAGCGTCGGTCCTGACCCGTGTCCTCCACCCGTCATTAATCTATCGACGCTCACACTGGACGCAGGTGACTTTCATTGTCCGCGGGACTCGCAGGTCAAGGCTTGCAGGAATGAGCCCTCGCCCCCTCGACCAGATCACATATCTGGGGTCTGTCATATAGTCATGGCTGCTCCTTTACCTTGAGTTGTCACGTGCATTATCCCTAACTTGTCCGTTTGCACCTGCTTCGTGTACAATACCGTAGTCATTTCTTTTTATGCTTTTTTTCGTAATTCATATAGAGAAGAACCAGCATGGAGCTCGAATCCCGGAACGGAAGACATAGCCGAGTGGTGAGCTGGGAAAACACCGGTAAGACATTCTGCGTATCATCATCAGTCAAATTTTTGGCACCTTCAGATCAGGAGAGATCCATTTAGTTTCTGCATTTTCAATCCCTTAACGCTGCAGAAATTAGTCTCGGTCCCCCCAAATCTTTATTTCTGTAGACATATATCCAAAATGAACATCTACTCTTTTCCCTCATACCTTATTAACACTGCGCCTGCCCTCAAGCAAGCCACATCTACCTCTATGCAGACTATTAGCAAGCAGCAGTCCGTTTCGGTACGGCGGCCAGTCCTGTCCCCAGTTGCAGCCGGTCTTCATTTCTGAGCCCTCCTACCGGGCTTAGTCAATGGAACTTGTGATGTCATTAAATACGATGCCATGACACCTTCAAGCACCAGGGACGCCAAGAGAGTGAAGACCGACCACGAAGAATTGGACTGGACCAGGGCAGGACATATTGTATCGCTCATCGCTGCAAACCGTGCACTTACCATGTTACGCAACGCACCTAGATCCACTGCAAATAACCTTTCTGAATGTTCTCCTACCATCAGCTTCCATTGTGATCACCCCCGACTCGGAAGACGAAGGTTCAGATATCGAGATAGAAGAGGACGAGGGGATTACCTTCATTGCTCGAGCAACAGATGAGATTCTCCACAGTGTTAAACTCTCAGGTAAGACGTCTCTCCTCAGTTAAACCATGCACATCTTCAGGTTGCCCAAAATCTGAGCTACCTAACCATTATTGCCCCCCCCCCCCCTTCCTTTAATCGCTACCTACTTGTTAGAAAAGTTATGAAGTTGGTGTAAAATGGTAAAACTTTTGCACAAACATGACGTTAAAGTTAGAAAACTTGCAAAAAAACAACAACAACAATGAATTGTCCCTCAAGGTTTTATCTGAAGATTCTGTTATTGTCACTCTATGATTGATCAGGTTTTCCTTGACTTGGAAACATAAGCAGATACCGAGGTCCTACAGAAGCCGATGAGCTAAAGATGGAGTCTGCTGTGACTCACGCTGATTGTGGACATTTAATGAGATTCACGTTTGCCCCGTTTCTCTCTGAGTCTCATCAGTTCCCATCTGATCTTCATCTGCTTCCATTTAAGATTAATTTCAATCAGGTTGTTTGGTGGATGACACTGCTGTGAACTCCGAAAACTTTTATCATATCCACAGGAATGTTGGGCGTCTGTCAGAGTCCTCGAATTGTCCCGCCGTCGCCAACTATGGCCGAGAAGGTTCTTCCGTGGAAAGGAGAGCCGGATGAAAACACGGTCTGTATCTCTTCAGAGACTACGAAAATAGTCCCGGTGGATCTCCAGAAGTCCTGGAAACAAAGCATCTCCTCTCTGGAGAGTGTCGGTTCTCCACCGGTTCCTGACGCCAACCTGGATGGAGTAAAGTGTTTGAGGCAGGAGATCTGCAGTCCGCCGGGACTTGAGACTCTGCCGGAGACCTGTAGCTGCTTTCCTTTCACCAATTCTCCATCACAAGGTATAAAAAGTCATTTATATTCTGCCGACGTCCAGCAACAAGAACTTCAGCCATTAATGCCTCCAGGAGAGGTCTCTGGGTTAAGTCCTGCGTCCACCAGGCACGGCCATAGCAAAAGACGATTGCAGCTTCATCGAACTTCTAAAATATGAAGCTGGTTATGGTTGGAGGCGTCGACTGGATGAGTAAAATCCAGGGTTCTCAGTCAAAGGCTTTGATAGGACATATGTAGACGCTCGTGAGAAGGAATGACCTGGTAATGGTGGCCTCATCATCAGATGCCATGTGTCACCAGTGCAGAACCTTCTCCATATGTAGGCAAAACTAAGGTGCTTCTGCCCACCAGGCCACGTTCATAAAAACTGATCCACCATGCTGAACACTGAGCCACATGTATGACATCCTGCTTTCCGCTGTATACCTTCCATCCCTAATGTTTCTGGACACAGTCGTGGAGACGTCTTCACTTTCTAATCCCCTGCCTTCTAGTTCCTGCCTTACGGGACTGATTTTCTTTGTTTTGTAAAACTTTACAACTTTGTACGGTTACTATTTTTATTGCTGTTATTTATGTGCCGCGTGTGAACAGTTGCTGATACGATCTAAGTTTTTAAGGTGTTTTTTTAGGCGTGTGTACCTCTTGCATTGCACCGAATGTATTTTTGTATGCTATTTTAAGATATGCTCCCTATAAACGCTGCATTTGCTATTCAAAGCGTTAAACAGACCCCCGTTACCTTTCATTATTTGGCATTTTTTGTCGTCTAGTGTGTTATAAAGCTTAGATTACATCTGTGCTGTATTTTGGATCCGTTATAGGAACAGAAAAATGAAAATAAAGGCAGGGACGGAGCTCGCCCACATCGCAAAGTCATTAATTCTGACAGCACCAGGTTATGTCTTCAGAGGTATTCACCATACAGGACGTCTGCAGACCGATAAGCATGACAAATTATAAATCATATGAAAGGGGTAGTCTCAATGACTAAATTGCTTAAATTAGTTAGCATGAAAATAAGCAAGTTTGCAATTGACTTGCTTTTTCTATCTGCGTGTCATTCTTCTGCTGTGAGAGCTTTTATCTTACATAGTGCACAGCTAGTTTCTACCAGACCCTGTTGAGTGTGCACAGTACTTAAGTTCCAGGAGAGAAGTTAACAACTAACATACCATATCATTGATTTCTATAAAACAGTTATCTGCTGATGAGCTGCTGTTATAAATCTTGCAAAATCAACGACCCCCATCATCGCTTTTTTCAGATCAGGTCTCCGTATCAAAACTCTTACTTCACTGAGGCGTGTGCAAAGCCGGTTTTCGACAAAGTGGGACCCTGGGCAAAAGTTTAAAGTGGGGCCCCAAATGCTCACATATTACTCCATCACACAGAAACATTTCGGCTGTATTTACATGCGCTGAATTCAGGCTGTTAAACGAGTGTGATCGACAATATTGAAGTCGTTCGATCCTTGTTTCCCAGCCTCTTTACGCTGGCTGAGGAAGAATGATGGGGACACAATGATCACTAATAGATCAATCTGTCCCCTTTCAGTATCATATTATCAGCAGCACATCTGCAGCTTACACCGGGCGATGTTCTGCCGAGAACAAGGATTTATGTTCCGGCATAAACAATCCAATCACTCGATGAATAGGCAGCATTTTGTTTGCCTACTGTAATGCACTCCATAGACCTCCTTATAGTATAATACAGTCCCCATAGTCCTTCATGTAGTATAATGCACCCAACTGTCCTCCATATGGTATAATGCACTCCCCATAGTCCTCCATATAGTATAATTAACTTCCTATAACCCCCAATATAGTATTATGCACCCCATAGTCCTCCATACAGTATGATGCACTCTCCATAGTCCTTCATACTGCATAATACTCCTCATAGTCCCTCATATAGTATAATGCATTCCCCATAGTCCTCCATACAGTATAATGCACACCCAATAGTCCTCGATAGAGTATAATGCAGCCCCCAGAGAGTGCATTGCAGCCCCAGAAAGTAAAATGTAGCCTCAAATAGTATAATGCAGCACCCATAGAGTATAATGCAGCCCCATAGCGTATAATGCAGCCCCATAGAGTATAATGCAGCCCCATAGAGTATACTGCAGCCTCTATAGAGTATAATGCAGCCCCCATAGAGTATAATGCAGTCTATAGCATATAATGAAGCCTCATAGGGTATAATGCAGCCCCATAAAGTATAATGCAGCCCCCAGAGAGTATAATGCAGCCTCATAAAGTAAAATGCAGCCCCATAGGTTATAATGCAGCCCCCATAGAGTATAATGTAGCCTCAAATAGTATAATGCAGCCCTATAGAGTATAATGCCGCCCCAAAGGGTTTAATGCAGCCCCATAGAGTATAATGCAGCCCCATAGAGTATAATGCAGCCCCCATAGAGGATAATGCAGCCCCACATAATATAATGCAGCCTCATAAAGTAAAATGCAGCCCCACAGGTTATAATGCAGCCTCAAATAGTATAATGCAGCCCCCATAGAGTATAATGTAGCCTCAAATAGTATAACGCAGCCCCCAAAGAGTATAATGCAGCCCCCATATTACTCCAGTATTATCGTCACCATATACTCACTGATTTAAAAATAAACAAATACATACTTGCCTCTTGTTCCCCCGCTGATCCGGTCTCTGCAGCGCATCTACTCAGCAGCTCTACTGCTCGGCACAGCATGGCGCACGATGAAGTGACGTCATTGCGCCCACTGCATCAGAAGCACAGGGGAAAGGGAGGACCACCTGACGCTTTCTCCTCCATCATTGATTTCAGCTGTATTGGCATCTGTGATGCTGATACGGTTGAATGCGTGATGTGGGGGAACAGCACCGATGCTGGCAACGGGACCCCCTGATTCACGGTCCCCATAGCAGCCACGTGGGGCCCCTGGGAGAATGGGGGCCCTAGGCCAATGCCAAGTTTGTAGACCCTTATACACATGGCGTTTCAGCTTTGCTTTATATTTTAGGGATGGAGGTTTTATATTTCGCCTTACCTGCTGCTTTCAACCTGGATTTTTAATGCTTCAACTAATGAAGAAGTTGAAAACTGCGAAAATCAACAGAAGATGCGAGAATTAGTATCTTATTAAGGTAACAAAGTAAACAGTTCAACTATAACCAACTTTTTAAAGTAGTCGTTCATCTCTTCAGTGATTTTTCTTCTTTATTTACATGCATGTATTTGGGATTAAAAATCATTTTTACAATTGGTTTTCATTGATAACATTCACTGTTTGGATTTTCCAGACTCTTTTGTTTCTCTGCACATTCAACTTTGGCGTGTCCTGCGGACATAAATCATCCGAAAAAGACGGAAAAAAGAGCTGAAAACTCCCTTTCAGACCTTCGTGGAAGGCAGACTGACAGATTCTCAGTTGACTCATTCTGCAGCGGCAATCGGCAGTGCGACACGGAGGCTATAGAAAGAAATATACTGCAACATTTTTCATGAGACCTAATTGCAAAAATCACTTACGACCCCAGTTACATGCAGATGTATAATGTGTACACAACCCCTTTAAATTCTGCCTTCATAAAGATCCTACTGTGTAGTAAGAGCGTATGATCCCTTTAAGAATCATTGGCGGTGTCTACGGAGACATATAGAATAAAAAGTGGCGGAACTGGACGGGGTTTTTCCTTGGCTCCTATTGTATTGATTTCTTGCACATCTGAGCTGTCCGACCATGTTCACACAGCATTGTACATTTTTTACCATTTTTAACCATGCATGTCCTTTCATATTAAGCAGGTAGGTTTCGCCGTCATTGCACGCCCGGTTCAGCCAGAGGTTGCAGCCGGTGTCGGTAACCTGAATATTGTTTTTCTTGCCTCCCGCCGTCTCTGTGTGTGGATATAAATCCTAAGCTCTTATAGAGGACTTGTTAAATACCTTGTCACCACCTGCACAAAGGCGGCTGTGTTGACTTGGGCAGCCCAACCAATCCTCCCCCTTCTTGTTCTAGGAGCCGGAGTGACACAGAAGCTGCAAATCCTCTGAGAACGGAGCGGCGAGGGCTTTACATCAACCACGCCGGAGAGTTGGGAGAGCCGGGAATACAGATCACCGCAGGTAGGACTGTGCTAGAACAAGTTCTGGAACGTTACCTCGCTCTGATTCTCTGTTTACACCAGGGATACAATTATGGGTTTGCTACAATGTATCCAGTGACATGCAGAAATCGCTCTCCTATACTGATCGTTTGCTACAATGTATCCAGTGATAGACAATCCTCTGTGAGCTGCAGAAATCTCCTGTACTGATCCTGAGTTACATCCTGTATTATACTCCAGAGCTGCACTCACTATTCTGCTGGTGCAGTCACTGTGTACATACATTACATTACTGATCCTGAGTTACATCCTGTATTATACTCCAGAGCTGCACTCACTATTCTGCTGGTGCAGTCACTGTGTACATACATTACATTACTGATCCTGAGTTACATCCTGATTATACTCCAGAGCTGCACTCACTATTCTGCTGGTGCAGTCACTATGTACATACATTACATTACTGATCCTGATTTACATCCTGTATTATACTCCAGAGCAGCGCTCACTATTCTGCTGGTGCAGTCACTGTGTACATACATTACATTACTGATCCTGAGTTACCTCCTGTATTATACTCCAGAGCGGCACTCACTATTCTGCTGGTGCAGTCACTGTGTACATACATTACATTACTGATCCTGAGTTACCTCCTGTATTATACTCCAGAGCGGCACTCACTATTCTGCTGGTGCAGTCACTGTGTACATACATTACATTACTGATCCTAAGTTACCTCCTGTATTATACCCCAGAGCTGCACTCTCTATTCTGCTGGTGCAGTCACTGTGTACATACATTACTGATCCTGAGTTACATCCTGTATTATACTCCAGAGCTGCACTCACTATTTTGCTGGTGCAGTCACTGTGTACATACATTACATTACTGATCCTGAGTTACCTCCTGTATTATACCCCAGAGCTGCACTCACTATTCTGCTGGTGCAGTCACTGTGTACATACATTACATTACTGATCCTGAGTTACTTAATGTATTATACTCCAGAGCGGCACTCACTATTCTGCTGGTGCAGTCACTGTGTACATACATTACATTACTGATCCTGAGTTACCTCCTGTATTATACCCCAGAGCTGCACTCTCTATTCTGCTGGTGCAGTCACTGTGTAAATACATTACTGATCCTGAGTTACATCCTGTATTATACTCCAGAGCTGCACTCACTATTTTGCTGGTGCAGTCACTGTGTACATACATTACATTACTGATCCTGAGTTACCTCCTGTATTATACCCCAGAGCTGCACTCTCTATTCTGCTGGTGCAGTCACTGTGTAAATACATTACTGATCCTGAGTTACATCCTGTATTATACTCCAGAGCTGCACTCACTATTCTGCTGGTGCAGTCACTGTGTAAATACATTACTGATCCTGAGTTACATCCTGTATTATACTCCAGAGCTGCACTCACTATTCTGCTGGTGCAGTCACTGTGTACATACATTACATTACTGATCCTGAGTTACCTCCTGTATTATACTCCAGAGCGACACTCACTATTCTGCTGGTGCAGTCACTGTGTACATACATTACATTACTGATCCTGAGTTACATCCTGTATTATACCCCAGAGCTGCACTCACTATTCTGCTGGTGCAGTCACTGTGTACATACATTACATTACTGATCCTGAGTTACATCCTGTATTATACCCCAGAGCTGCACTCACTATTCTGCTGGTGCAGTCACTGTGTACATACATTACATTACTGATCCTGAGTTACATCCTGTATTATACCCCAGAGCTGCACTCACTATTCTGCTGGTGCAGTCACTGTGTACATACATTACATTACTGATCCTGAGTTACCTCCTGTATTATACCCCAGAGCTGCACTCACTATTCTGCTGGTGCAGTCACTGTGTACATACATTACATTACTGATCCTGAGTTACTTAATGTATTATACTCCAGAGCGGCACTCACTATTCTGCTGGTGCAGTCACTGTGTACATACATTACATTACTGATCCTGAGTTACCTCCTGTATTATACCCCAGAGCTGCACTCTCTATTCTGCTGATGCAGTCACTGTGTAAATACATTACTGATCCTGAGTTACATCCTGTATTATACTCCAGAGCTGCACTCACTATTCTGCTGGTGCAGTCACTGTGTACATACATTACATTACTGATCCTGAGTTACCTCCTGTATTATACTCCAGAGCTGCACTCACTATTCTGCTGGTGCAGTCACTGTGTACATACATTACATTACTGATCCTGAGTTACATCCTGTATTATACCCCAGAGCTGCACTCACTATTCTGCTGGTGCAGTCACTGTGTACATACATTACATTACTGATCCTGAGTTACCTCCTGTATTATACCCCAGAGCTGCACTCATTATTCTGCTGGTGCAGTCACTGTGTACATACATTACATTACTGATCCTGAGTTACATCCTGTATTGTACTCCAGAGCTGCACTCACTATTCTGCTGGTGCAGTCACTGTGTACATACATTACATTACTGATCCTGAGTTACCTCCTGTATTATACTCCAGAGCGACACTCACTATTCTGCTGGTGCAGTCACTGTGTACATACATTACATTACTGATCCTGAGTTACATCCTGTATTATACCCCAGAGCTGCACTCACTATTCTGCTGGTGCAGTCACTGTGTACATACATTACATTACTGATCCTGAGTTACATCCTGTATTATACCCCAGAGCTGCACTCACTATTCTGCTGGTGCAGTCACTGTGTACATACATTACATTACTGATCCTGAGTTACATCCTGTATTATACCCCAGAGCTGCACTCACTATTCTGCTGGTGCAGTCACTGTGTACATACATTACATTACTGATCCTGAGTTACATCCTGTATTATACTCCAGAGCTGCACTCACTATTCTGCTGGTGCACTCACTGTGTACATACATTACATTACTGATCCTGAGTTACATCCTGTATTATACTCCAGAGCTGCACTCACTATTCTGCTGGTGCAGTCACTGTGTACATACATTACATTACTGATCCTGAGTTACATCCTGATTATACTCCAGAGCTGCACTCACTATTCTGCTGGTGCAGTCACTATGTACATACATTACATTACTGATCCTGAGTTACATCCTGTATTATACTCCAGAGCAGCGCTCACTATTCTGCTGGTGCAGTCACTGTGTACATACATTACATTACTGATCCTGAGTTACATCCTGTATTATACTCCAGAGCGGCACTCACTATTCTGCTGGTGCAGTCACTGTGTACATACATTACTGATCCTGAGTTACCTCCTGTATTATACTCCAGAGCGGCACTCACTATTCTGCTGGTGCAGTCACTGTGTACATACATTACATTACTGATCCTGAGTTACCTCCTGTATTATACCCCAGAGCTGCACTCTCTATTCTGCTGGTGTAGTCACTGTGTACATACATTACTGATCCTGAGTTACATCCTGTATTATACTCCAGAGCTGCACTCACTATTTTGCTGGTGCAGTCACTGTGTACATACATTACATTACTGATCCTGAGTTACCTCCTGTATTATACCCCAGAGCTGCACTCACTATTCTGCTGGTGCAGTCACTGTGTACATACATTACATTACTGATCCTGAGTTACTTAATGTATTATACTCCAGAGCGGCACTCACTATTCTGCTGGTGCAGTCACTGTGTACATACATTACATTACTGATCCTGAGTTACCTCCTGTATTATACCCCAGAGCTGCACTCTCTATTCTGCTGGTGCAGTCACTGTGTAAATACATTACTGATCCTGAGTTACATCCTGTATTATACTCCAGAGCTGCACTCACTATTTTGCTGGTGCAGTCACTGTGTACATACATTACATTACTGATCCTGAGTTACCTCCTGTATTATACCCCAGAGCTGCACTCTCTATTCTGCTGATGCAGTCACTGTGTAAATACATTACTGATCCTGAGTTACATCCTGTATTATACTCCAGAGCTGCACTCACTATTCTGCTGGTGCAGTCACTGTGTACATACATTACATTACTGATCCTGAGTTACCTCCTGTATTATACTCCAGAGCTGCACTCACTATTCTGCTGGTGCAGTCACTGTGTACATACATTACATTACTGATCCTGAGTTACATCCTGTATTATACCCCAGAGCTGCACTCACTATTCTGCTGGTGCAGTCACTGTGTACATACATTACATTACTGATCCTGAGTTACATCCTGTGTTATACTCCAGAGCTGCACTCACTATTCTGCTGGTGCAGTCACTGTGTACATACATTACATTACTGATCCTGAGTTACATCCTGTATTATACCCCAGAGCTGCACTCACTATTCTGCTGGTGCAGTCACTGTGTACATACATTACATTACTGATCCTGAGTTACCTCCTGTATTATACCCCAGAGCTGCACTCTCTATTCTGCTGGTGCAGTCACTGTGTAAATACATTACTGATCCTGAGTTACATCCTGTATTATACTCCAGAGCTGCACTCACTATTCTGCTGGTGCAGTCACTGTGTACATACATTACATTACTGATCCTGAGTTACATCCTGTATTATACCCCAGAGCTGCACTCACTATTCTGCTGGTGCAGTCACTGTGTACATACATTACATTACTGATCCTGAGTTACATGCTGTATTATACTCCAGAGCAGCGCTCGCTGTCCTTACATATGGTGGGGTATATTCCGCTCCTCAGGTGTATCCGCGCTGGGGCTTCTCATGGGGGCAGGGTAATTCCGGCAGGGTCTTTCATGACTAAATACCAGATCCTTTTACTAGCAGTCCATGACACCCGTGTAACCAGATCCTGCTCCTCATCATTTCCCTGTGACTTATCCTCTGCAGCAGGTTTAATGACAAACACATCTGTCCTGTCTGCGCTGCCGCCTCGTAAAATGCTCTGTTACCTTGTGGACGCTCAGACTGGAAGGTGATTATGTGGGGGGCTACGCTCCCAGGAGGGTCTCTGCTGCCGTGTGATGAGGGCGGTGTCATTTCACCCTTTGTACGCCTGACCTGCAGTCACACTTTGCGGATCATCCGGCGGCTGAAGCAACAAACCTGCAGCAGAAGTTACACATAAAGTAGGGATCAATGATCCTTACTGATCAGATGTGAAGTCGCTATTTAGAAGAAAGTCTGAACTATTAGTGCCATTGTTGCAGAATGTCTTTTCCTATTTGCAGCCTTGGTTCTTGCACCCACATAGATGCCAGCGGCCGCCATGTCCTGAGCCAAAGCAGAAGCCAGGAGCCCAGGCGGCATCTGTAGATGGAGGGAGGGAGGGATCGGAGGGGGACGCACAGCCCGACTGTGATTCATGTCAGAGCTGCAATTATTCCCCAGGAGTTTCCTCTCCAGTCACTCAGCCGCTGACTTAATATCAGGATACAGAGTTTTCCCAAAGTCTCCAAACGTCAGGATTCGGAGTCTTCCTGGACGAAGCCGCGAGAATCGCCAGCGCTGTCGCCGTAAGTGCCGGTAACTATCTGCCCCTATGAGACCGTAGACATCGCACATGCATGAGCAGTCACGTTGTACACGTCCTTATTATTATCCGTACAGCATAGACTGTAGTCACCAGCATCGCTGTATGGATGGGTACGCACACGTGCAGGGTCACTGATGACAGACGTATGAATTGTGCAGGGTCACTGATGCCGGTCGTATGGATTGTGCAGGGTCACTGATGACAGATGTATGGATTGTGCAGGGTCACTGATGCCGGACGTATGGATTGTGCAGGGTCACTGATGCCGGACGTATGGATTGTGCAGGGTCACTGATGCCGGACGTATGGATTGTGCAGGGTCACTGATGCCGGACGTATGGATTGTGCAGGGTCACTGATGCCGGACGTATGGATTGTGCATGCTGTGCTGCGCCATGTGCATGTTACGCTTTTTTTATTTGGTTATTTTTCATGGATCTAAATTTTTTTTTTTTCTTATCTCATTTGCATCGCTACAATCTCATCTTATCAGTTTTTCAATCTGCTTCTGAGAAAGTATTTATGTGGGACGATTGATTTTTGGTAAAAGCTGTAGTTTAAGGCTATGTGCACACGTTCAGGTTTTTTCGCGTTTTTTTCGCGATAAAAACTCAATAAAAACGCATACATTATGCATCCTATCATTTAGAATGCATTCTGCATGTTTTGTGCGAAAAAAACGCACCACGGTAAAAAAAAGCAGCATGTTCATTAATTTTGCAGATTTTCCGCGTTTTTCCTACTATTCTATGCATTTGGGAAAAAATGCACAAAAAACACACCACAAACGCATCAAAAACACATGAAAAAACGCAAAAAAAACTAATGCGGATTTCTGGCAGAAACGTCCGTTTTTTGTCAGGAAAATTTCTGCAAGAAATCCTGACGTGTGCACATACTTAGTGAATCCTTCAGATTTGGTGATTATTAATAGCTGAGCTGCGCTCTTTTACTGAGGCGGCAGTGTTATGGGAATATTTGGGCTGCTGCTTAGAAACATCAGATGCCACCTAAAGGTGACGACACCAGGTCTCCTGCTCTCCTGCACTGTTTATCACATGCCAGGCACTTCCTTGACCTCCGGGAAGCTGCGCTGGATCCTAGACTTCCCAAACCTCCAGAAACCTCTGCTGGATCCTTAACTTCCCTGACCTCCAGGACCCTGCGCTGGATCCTAGACTTCCGGGGTCTCCAGCGATCTCCACTGGATCCTAGACTTCCTGGACCTCCAGGTACCTCCACTGGATCCTAGACTTCTCGGACCTCCAGGAACCTCCGCTGGATCCTGCATTTCCCGGACTTCCAGGAAACTGCACTGGATCCTAGACTTTCTGCACTTCCAGAAACCTGTGCTGGATCCTAGACTTCCCGTACCTCCAGGAACCTGCGCTGGATCCTAGACTTACCGGACCTCCAGGACCCTGCGCTGTATCCTAAACTTCCTGATCCTCCAGGAACCTCTGCTGGATCCTAAACTTCCCAGACATCCAGGAACTTGCACTGGATCCTAGACTTCCCGGACCTCCAGGTCACTGCGCTGTATCCTAGACTACCTGAACCTCCAGGAAGCTGCGCTGGATCCTAGACTTCCTAGACCTCCAGGACACTGTGCTGTATCCTAGACTACCTGAACCTCCAGGAACCTCTGCTGGATCCTAAACTTAATGGAACTCCAGTATTCTGCGCTGGATCCTTGACTTCCCGGACCTCCAGGAACCTGCCTTGGATCCTAGACTTTCCGGACCTTCAGGATTCTGCACTGGATCCTAGACTTCCTGGTCCTCCGAAAACCTGCACTGGATCCTAGACTCTCCAGACCCCCAGGAACCTGAGCTGGATCCTAGACTTCCCGGACCTCCAGAAACCTGTACTGGATCCTAGACTCCCCTGACCCCCAGGAACCTGAGCTGGATCCTAGACTTCCAGGACCTCCAGAAACCTGCACTGGATCCTATACTCCCCTGACCCCCAGGAACCTGAGCTGGATCCTAGACTTCCCGGATCTCTAGAAACCTGCACTCAATCCTTGACTTCCCGGAACCTCCAGGAACCTGCACTGGATCCTAGACTTACCGGACCTTCAGGATTCTGCACTGGATCCTAGACTTCCTGGACCCCCAGGAACCTGAGCTGGATCCTAGACTTCTCGGACCTCCAGAGACCTGCACTGGATCCTAGACTCCCCTGACCTCCAGGAACCTGAGCTGGATCCTAGACTTTCCGGATATCCAGAAACCTGCACTAGATTCTAGACTTCCCAGACCTCCAGGAACCTGAGCTGGAGCCTAGACTTCCCGGATCTCCAGAAACCTGCACTGGATTCTAGACTTCCCGGACCTCCAGGACCATTCTATGCTGGATCCTAGACTTCACGGTACTCACCGGACCTCCAGGAACATGCGCTGGATCCTATATTTACCGGACCTTCAGGATTCTGCACTGGATCCTAGACTTCCTAGACCTCCAGAAACCTGCACTGGATTCTAGATTTCCAGACCTCTAGGAACCTGCGCTGGATGCATTGTAGCTTTGTTTTGCACCGTACTCCTTTCCCAGTGTTGTCCCATAAACAACATGACATAAAAAAATCACAAAAACAATCCATAGGTTAGAGGGTGGAAAATACTTGCCTTGTCCAGGGCTGAGGCATACAGGAGAAAATTGTATGCTTTGGAGGCCTCCACCGAGCCCACAGTCTCCTGTATGAATGGAGAGGTACTGAGCATGTGCGACCACTGCTCTTATAGAGTGAATGGTCACACATGTGCACAAGGGGAACTTTAGTCTCCATTTCCCAAAATGTTCTATTATCCCAGCATTCGAAACCCCAGCAATCATAAGTAGGTGATGAATGTTTTTTATGGACAACCCCTTTAAGGGGGTACTCTCTGCACTATTACTATGATTACTGCAGGGCCCGATGGTGCGGGTGCTGACACATGGATTCAAGAAGAACAAGAATCCCTTTGTCATGCTTCATCTCGAATGCCTTTTCAGTGCTCCATCCCTTTAATCCCTGCACAATGTTTTCTCTTTTCTGAAACGTTCCTTTAATGGAAGACAATGGCACATGTTTCTTTAAGACCCAAGTTACTTATAACCGCTGCAGCCTGATATCAGATAATCCCAGTGGATTACAGTACAGAAATAGTCATAAAACACAGCGCAGGAAAAAAATGTATAGGGGGCGGCCGCAGCGCGTCTTCTCGGCAGCAGCGCGTCTTCTCAGCACCAGCGCGTCTTCTCAGCACCAGCGCGTCTTCTCGGCAGCAGCGCGTCTTCTTGGTAGCAGCGCATCTTCTCCGCAGTAGTGCGTAGTGCGTCTAATCAGCACCAGCGCGTCTTCTCGGCAGCAGCGCGTCTTCTTGGTAGCAGCGCATTTTCTCCGCAGTAGTGCGTCTAATCGGCAGCAGCGCGTCTTCTTGGTAGCAGCGCATCTTCTCCGCAGTAGTGCGTCTAATCGGCAGCAGCGCGTCTTCTCAGCAGCAGCGCGTCTTCTCTGCAGCAGCGCGTCTTCTCAGCAGCAGCGCGTCTTCTCGGCAGCTTCGCGACTTCTTGGTAGCAGCGCATCTTCTCCGCAGTAGTGCGTCTAATCGGCAGCAGCGCGTCTTCTCGGCAGCAGTGCGTCTTCTTGGTAGCAGCGCATTTTCTCCGCAGTAGTGCGTCTAATCGGCAGCTGCGCGTCTTCTTGGAAGCAGCGCATCTTCTCCACAGTAGTGCGTCTAATCGGCAGCAGCGCGTCTTCTTGGTAGCAGCGCATCTTCTCCACAGTAGTGCGTCTAATCGGCAGCAGCGCGTCTTCTCAGCAGCAGCGCGTCTTCTCAGCAGCAGCGCGTCTTCTCTGCAGCAGCGCGTCTTCTCTGCAGCAGCGCGTCTTCTCGGCAGCAGCGTGTCTTCTCGGCAGCAGCGCCTCTTCTCGGCAGCAGCGCGTCTTCTCGGCAGCTTCGCGACTTCTTGGTAGCAGCACGTCTTCTCCGCAGTAGTGCGTCTAATCGGCAGCAGTGCGTCTTCTCTGCAGTTTGCAGAGTTTTGCGGCTCACCTACTTGTTGTATCTGTCTGTCGGTTGTTGTGGATCTGTTTGATGATGAGAGCAGCTGTTTCTGGGGGTGGGGTGGGGGGCTCCGCTCTATGAATGTTGTCATTGTCAATGCATGCTTCACAAGCGAGATGGGGCTGAGATCACAGCCCTGCACCTGGTAACTCACTCCCGTCACACTCATCTATGGGCCGGCATGCTATCAGGCTGCAAGATACAAAAATCTATCACTCTATGTGAGAACTGGAGTCCAGTATGAGAGAGACTTGTCCCGCTGCTGTGTTTGTCTACACTGACACATTGTAACATACTTCAGCTGTTTGAACAGGACAAGCTCAGGTGGGATTGTCGGATAACTCTTGAAAAAACGAGCACTTTTGCAATTTACTGCTTGTTAAAATTTGCAAGCGTTCTTGAGATATTCACCCTTTTCTCTTTTGTTTACAGCTGGTTGCCATGGAGATGTAAACATAAACATAGTGTAAACGAAACGTTAACAAAAGAAATGTGTTAATATCTCAAAAACGACTGAAAATTTTAACGAGCAGTAAATTACAAAAGTGCTCGTCTTTAAAACCTCCATCCGACAATATCCCATCTTCATAGATGCGATAACCCTTTAAGGTTCTGAAACTAGACAATCCATGCTTCCATTCACTGACAGCAAATGGAGGGTAAGTAAAACAGAGCGTGGTGGAAAATCGGGGCGTAATAAAGTGTAAAATGAGTTCTAGACGTTTCATATCTAAAGATGTACCAGATTTATCAAATATGATCCAATGTATACAGTATATATTTTTTAAATTCCCCTTATGATAAATTTCTCCCCCCAAAAAATTGCTGGTTGTGAGGGGGTGGGGCATGACACACGTCGTACCTTTGTCACGCTCCGCCCCCTCAGGTCCAGCACTAAGAGTAACACTATGTATCAGTTTACCGTGAGCGGTTTTTAGGTAAAATTAGACCACCCCTTTAATGTCCAAATCAGTTTCTGAAAAAAAGCCCCAAAGCCTCTAAATTCAGACTGTGATCTCAGCGTCTTCCCTGGAGGTGCCCCTCAGATCTCATCCACATAGAAGACATTTTCCTGGCAATTTTCCCCGAGCCGCAAACTTCTGAGCCTGAGAACAGAGCGGGGCGTCAGTAGCTGCTGATTCACTGCGCCATAATTACCTGGTTCCCGGCCATTACTGAGCTCATAACTCGCCCGGTGTCAGGTTGCTTCACCAGCGGCCCGTTGTGGATTCAGCTGAAGTCATGGAAATGTGATGTCACCGGGGATTATTACTCTGTTATTATTTGCCGCGTTATTATCGCTGATTGCATGGCCGCCGATGAATTGTCCATGACCATAATGTGTCCAGGACGGTAAATGCCGGGGTGAGACGGCGTTACTAGAGGCAGAAGGAAAGGAAGACTATCATTATATCCCTGAGCACGCTGGTGACATGACACCGAGAGAATGTTTATAAGTTTCTGCAGCAGGATCCTCCCCCCAAAATAAAAAGTGGCTTGTACTCACCGTCTATTATGTGTTACCCTCCAATGTAGGATGCAGGGTGTTACCCACAATGGCATACGAAGGGACATGTGCCACTCTGCTAGCCCTGTGCTAAATCTACTCGTGAACCTAAGAGCTCAGGATGAGCAGCAGAAATCATCAATCTGCAAAACTGCAAAACTATAACTCCCAGAATGCCCTGAAACATAAAGACAGGAGAGCAAAGCTACAGGTCCCACCCAGGTAGAGGAGTTCTGCATCCTCCTGAAACAGCAGGCCCTGGATGAACAGTGCTATAGTTTCCGCCCAGGTAGAGGAGTTCTGCTTACTACTGAACTGGGAAACTCTGGATGAACAGTGCTATAGATCCCTCCCAGGTAGAGGAGTTCTGCTTACTCCTGAAACAGCAAGCCCTGGATGAACAGTGCTATAGATCCCACCCAGGTAGAGGAGTTCTGCTTACTCCTGAAACAGCAGGCCCTGGATGAACAGTGCTATAGATCCCACCCAGGTAGAGGAGTTCTGCTTACTCCTGAAACAGCTGGCCCTGGATGAACAGTGCTATAGATCCCACCCAGGTAGAGGAGTTCTGCTTACTCCTTTACTCCTGAAACAGCAAGCACTGGATGAACAGTGCCATAGATCCCACCCAGGTAGAGGAGTTCTGCTTACTCCTTTACTCCTGAAACAGCAAGCACTGGATGAACAGTGCCATAGATCCCACCCAGGTAGAGGAGTTCTGCTTACTCCTGAAACAGCAGGCCCTGGATGAACAGTGCTATAGATCCCACCCAGGTAGAGGAGTTCTGCTTACTCCTGAAACAGCAGGCCCTGGATGAACAGTGCTATAGATCCCACCCAGGTAGAGAAGTTCTGCTTACTCCTGAAACAGCAGGCCCTGGATGAACAGTGCTATAGATCCCACCCAGGTAGAGGAGTTCTGCTTACTCCTGAAACAGCAGGCCCTGGATGAACAGTGCCATAGATCCCACCCAGGTAGAGGAGTTCTGCTTACTCCTGAAACAGCAGGCCCTGGATGAACAGTGCTATAGATCCCACCCAGGTAGAGGAGTTCTGCTTACTCCTGAAACAGCAAGCACTGAATGAACAGTGCTATAGATCCCACCCAGGTAGAGGAGTTCTGCTTACTCCTGAAACAGCTGGCCCTGGATGAACAGTGCTAGAGATCCCACCCAGGTAGAGGAGTTCTGCTTACTCCTTTACTCCTGAAACAGCAAGCACTGGATGAACAGTGCCATAGATCCCACCCAGGTAGAGGAGTTCTGCTTACTCCTGAAACAGCAGGCCCTGGATGAACAGTGCTATAGATCCCACCCAGGTAGAAGAGTTCTGCTTACTCCTGAAACAGCAGGCCCTGGATGAACAGTGCTATAGATCCCACCCAGGTAGAGGAGTTCTGCTTACTCCTGAAACAGCAGGCCCTGGATGAACAGTGCTATAGATCCCACCCAGGTAGAGGAGTTCTGCTTACTCCTGAAACAGCAGGCCCTGGATGAACAGTGCTAGAGATCCCACCCAGGTAGAGGAGTTCTGCTTACTCCTGAAACAGCAAGCACTGAATGAACAGTGCTATAGATCCCACCCAGGTAGAGGAGTTCTGCTTACTCCTGAAACAGCAGGCCCTGGATGAACAGTGCTAGAGATCCCACCCAGGTAGAGGAGTTCTGCTTACTCCTGAAACAGCTGGCCCTGGATGAACAGTGCTAGAGATCCCACCCAGGTAGAGGAGTTCTGCTTACTCCTTTACTCCTGAAACAGCAAGCACTGGATGAACAGTGCCATAGATCCCACCCAGGTAGAGGAGTTCTGCTTACTCCTGAAACAGCAGGCCCTGGATGAACAGTGCTATAGATCCCACCCAGGTAGAGGCGTTCTGCTTACTCCTGAAACAGCAAGCACTGGATGAACAGTGCCATAGATCCCACCCAGGTAGAGGAGTTCTGCTTACTCCTGAAACAGCAGGCCCTGGATGAACAGTGCTATAGATCCCTCCCAGGTAGAGGAGTTCTGCTTACTCCTGAAACAGCAGGCCCTGGATGAACAGTGCTATAGATCCCTCCCAGGTAGAGGAGTTCTGCTTACTCCTGAAACAGCAGGCCCTGGATGAACAGTGCTAGAGATCCCACCCAGGTAGAGGAGTTCTGCTTACTCCTGAAACAGCAGGCCCTGGATGAACAGTGCTATAGATCCCACCCAGGTAGAGGAGTTCTGCTTACTCCTGAAACAGCAGGCCCTGGATGAACAGTGCTATAGATCCCACCCAGGTAGAGGAGTTCTGCTTACTCCTGAAACAGCTGGCCCTGGATGAACAGTGCTATAGATCCCACCCAGGTAGAGGAGTTCTGCTTACTCCTTTACTCCTGAAACAGCAAGCACTGGATGAACAGTGCCATAGATCCCACCCAGGTAGAGGAGTTCTGCTTACTCCTGAAACAGCAGGCCCTGGATGAACAGTGCCATAGATCCCACCCAGGTAGAGGAGTTCTGCTTACTCCTGAAACAGCAGGCCCTGGATGAACAGTGCTATAGATCCCACCCAGGTAGAGGAGTTCTGCTTACTCCTGAAACAGCAAGCACTGAATGAACAGTGCTATAGATCCCACCCAGGTAGAGGAGTTCTGCTTACTCCTGAAACAGCAGGCCCTGGATGAACAGTGCTATAGATCCCACCCAGGTAGAGGAGTTCTGCTTACTCCTGAAACAGCTGGCCCTGGATGAACAGTGCTAGAGATCCCACCCAGGTAGAGGAGTTCTGCTTACTCCTTTACTCCTGAAACAGCAAGCACTGGATGAACAGTGCCATAGATCCCACCCAGGTAGAGGAGTTCTGCTTACTCCTGAAACAGCAGGCCCTGGATGAACAGTGCTATAGATCCCACCCAGGTAGAAGAGTTCTGCTTACTCCTGAAACAGCAGGCTCTGGATGAACAGTGCTATAGATCCCACCCAGGTAGAGGAGTTCTGCTTACTCCTGAAACAGCAGGCCCTGGATGAACAGTGCTATAGATCCCACCCAGGTAGAGGAGTTCTGCTTACTCCTGAAACAGCTGGCCCTGGATGAACAGTGCTATAGATCCCACCCAGGTAGAGGAGTTCTGCTTACTCCTGAAACAGCAGGCCCTGGATGAACAGTGCTATAGATCCCACCCAGGTAGAGGAGTTCTGCTTACTCCTGAAACAGCTGGCCCTGGATGAACAGTGCTAGAGATCCCACCCAGGTAGAGGAGTTCTGCTTACTCCTGAAACAGCAGGCCCTGGATGAACAGTGCTATAGATCCCACCCAGGTAGAGGAGTTCTGCTTACTCCTGAAACAGCTGGCCCTGGATGAACAGTGCTAGAGATCCCACCCAGGTAGAGGAGTTCTGCTTACTCCTTTACTCCTGAAACAGCAAGCACTGGATGAACAGTGCCATAGATCCCACCCAGGTAGAGGAGTTCTGCTTACTCCTGAAACAGCAAGCACTGGATGAACAGTGCTATAGATCCCACCCAGGTAGAGGAGTTCTGCTTACTCCTGAAACAGCAAGCACTGGATGAACAGTGCCATAGATCCCACCCAGGTAGAGGAGTTCTGCTTACTCCTGAAACAGCAGGCCCTGGATGAACAGTGCTATAGATCCCTCCCAGGTAGAGGAGTTCTGCTTACTCCTGAAACAGCAGGCCCTGGATGAACAGTGCTATAGATCCCTCCCAGGTAGAGGAGTTCTGCTTACTCCTGAAACAGCTGGCCCTGGATGAACAGTGCTATAGATCCCTCCCAGGTAGAGGAGTTCTGCTTACTCCTGAAACAGCAGGCCCTGGATGAACAGTGCTATAGATCCCACCCAGGTAGAGGAGTTCTGCTTACTCCTGAAACAGCAGGCCCTGGATGAACAGTGCTATAGATCCCACCCAGGTAGAGGAGTTCTGCTTACTCCTGAAACAGCTGGCCCTGGATGAACAGTGCTATAGATCCCACCCAGGTAGAGGAGTTCTGCTTACTCCTGAAACAGCAGGCCCTGGATGAACAGTGCTATAGATCCCACCCAGGTAGAGGAGTTCTGCTTACTCCTGAAACAGCTGGCCCTGGATGAACAGTGCTAGAGATCCCACCCAGGTAGAGGAGTTCTGCTTACTCCTTTACTCCTGAAACAGCAAGCACTGGATGAACAGTGCCATAGATCCCACCCAGGTAGAGGAGTTCTGCTTACTCCTGAAACAGCAAGCACTGGATGAACAGTGCTATAGATCCCACCCAGGTAGAGGAGTTCTGCTTACTCCTGAAACAGCAGGCTCTGGATGAACAGTGCTATAGATCCCACCCAGGTAGAGGAGTTCTGCTTACTCCTGAAACAGCAGGCCCTGGATGAACAGTGCTATAGATCCCACCCAGGTAGAGGAGTTCTGCTTACTCCTGAAACAGCAAGCACTGGATGAACAGTGCCATAGATCCCACCCAGGTAGAGGAGTTCTGCTTACTCCTGAAACAGCAGGCCCTGGATGAACAGTGCTATAGATCCCTCCCAGGTAGAGGAGTTCTGCTTACTCCTGAAACAGCAGGCCCTGGATGAACAGTGCTATAGATCCCTCCCAGGTAGAGGAGTTCTGCTTACTCCTGAAACAGCTGGCCCTGGATGAACAGTGCTATAGATCCCTCCCAGGTAGAGGAGTTCTGCTTACTCCTGAAACAGCAGGCCCTGGATGAACAGTGCTATAGATCCCTCCCAGGTAGAGGAGTTCTGCTTACTCCTGAAACAGCAGGCCCTGGATGAACAGTGCTATAGATCCCTCCCAGGTAGAGGAGTTCTGCTTACTCCTGAAACAGCTGGCCCTGGATGAACAGTGCTATAGATCCCACCCAGGTAGAGGAGTTCTGCTTACTCCTGAAACAGCAAGCACTGGATGAACAGTGCTATAGATCCCACCCAGGTAGAGGAGTTCTGCTTACTCCTGAAACAGCAGGCTCTGGATGAACAGTGCTATAGATCCCACCCAGGTAGAGGAGTTCTGCTTACTCCTGAAACAGCAGGCCCTGGATGAACAGTGCTATAGATCCCACCCAGGTAGAGGAGTTCTGCTTACTCCTGAAACAGCAGGCCCTGGATGAACAGTGCTATAGATCCCACCCAGGTAGAGGAGTTCTGCTTACTCCTGAAACAGCAGGCCCTGGATGAACAGTGCTATAGATCCCACCCAGGTAGAGGAGTTCTGCTTACTCCTGAAACAGCTGGCCCTGGATGAACAGTGCTAGAGATCCCACCCAGGTAGAGGAGTTCTGCTTACTCCTGAAACAGCAGGCCCTGGATGAATAGTGCTATAGATCCCTCCCAGGTAGAGGAGTTTTGCATACTCCTGAACCAGACAGCTCTGGATGAACAGTGCTATAGATCCCACCCAGGTAGAGGAGTTTTGCATACTCCTGAACCAGACAGCTCTGGATGAAGCCCACAACAGCGGCGTCATGATGGAAAAGGAAATCTGTCCTGGAGAGATAGAAGCTGAGGTCACTTGTAGAAAGAAAAGGAAATTCTCTTTCACTGAGGTTACTCCACAATAGCAGCTGGAAATGAGAGAAACACATGAGCGTGCCATAGGTGACGCCGTCCGCAGCGCAGACCCTCAGCAGTGGAGCGTCCGTCAGGCACTGATCTGTGCCTGGTCACCCAAATGCACCAGAAAGGTGCTGCGGATCCCATGGCCCAGCATGTCCGTGCATTACCCAGCTCGCTGATCTCATGGTGACATGCCATGCCTCATTCCTCCTGTGGTGGCGCTGCAGGAACAGTCATTTCTTGCTCGTGTTCCCTGTTCTGCACTGGACTTCCCAGCAGTGGGGGGGGATCCTGTGATCAGCGTATTATCGGGAGACCCTATATGTACAGAAGGGTGAAACCCTGGGGCGAGGCTCCTGCTTATCACGGGTCCCTTTAATGTTCCCTTGGCCTCAGCTTCAGGCTGGAATCTTCTCTGACACTGAAACGGTTATATAACCTTTACCGCGTGTAATCGGAGGGGGCAGAGCGCCAGATATTAGTGCGGGCTCAGCCTAATCCTGTCTGCCTCAGCGCCAGTGCCGCCCCATGTCACATCCATCACATCACTAACTGGTACCTGCTGCTTCACCTCTGCCGGGAATTAGCTCTCCCTGACATTTCTACAGTGACTGCACCAGCAGAATAGTGAGTGCAGCTCTGGGGTATAATACAGGATGTAGCTCAGGATCAGTAATGTAATGTATGTACACAGTGACTGCACCAGCAGAATAGTGAGAGCAGCTCTGGGGTATAATACAGGATGTAACTCAGGATCAGTAATGTATGTACACAGTGACTGCACCAGCAGAATAGTGAGTGCAGCTCTGGGGTATAATACAGGATGTAACTCAGGATCAGTAATGTAATGTATGTGCACAGTGACTGCACCAGCAGAATAGTGAGTGCAGCTCTGGAGTATAATACAGGATGTAACTCAGGATCAGTAATGTAATGTATGTACACAGTGAATGCACCAGCAGAATAGTGAGAGCAGCTCTGGGGTATAATACAGGATGTAACTCAGGATCAGTAATGTATGTACACAGTGACTGCACCAGCAGAATAGTGAGTGCAGCTCTGGGGTATAATACAGGATGTAACTCAGGATCAGTAATGTATGTACACAGTGACTGCACCAGCAGAATAGTGAGTGCAGCTCTGGGGTATAATACAGGATGTAACTCAGGATCAGTAATGTAATGTATGTACACAGTGACTGCACCAGCAGAATAGTGAGTGCAGCTCTGGAGTATAATACAGGATGTAACTCAGGATCAGTAATGTAATGTATGTACACAGTGACTGCACCAGCAGAATAGTGAGTGCAGCTCTGGGGTATAATACAGGATGTAACTCAGGATCAGTAATGTAATGTATGTACACAGTGACTGCACCAGCAGAATAGTGAGTGCAGCTCTGGAGTATAATGCAGGATGTAACTCAGGATCAGTAATGTAATGTGTGTACACAGTGACTGCACCAGCAGAATAGTGAATGCAGCTCTGGGGTATAATACAGGATGTAACTCAGGATCAGTAATGTAATGTATGTACACAGTGACTGCACCAGCAGAATAGTGAGTGCAGCTCTAGAGTATAATACAGGATGTAACTCAGGATCAGTAATGTAATGTATGTACACAGTGACTGCACCAGCAGAATAGTGAGTGCAGCTCTGGAGTATAATACAGGATGTAACTCAGGATCAGTAATGTAATGTATGTACACAGTGACAGCACCAGCAGAATAGTGAGTGCAGCTCTGGGGTATAATACAGGATGTAACTCAGGATCAGTAATGTAATGTATGTACACAGTGACAGCACCAGCAGAATAGTGAGTGCAGCTCTGGGGTATAATACAGGATGTAACTCAGGATCAGTAATGTAATGTATGTACACAGTGACTGCACCAGCAGAATAGTGAGTGCAGCTCTAGAGTATAATACAGGATGTAACTCAGGATCAGTAATGTAATGTATGTACACAGTGACTGCACCAGCAGAATAGTGAGTGCAGCTCTGGAGTATAATACAGGATGTAACTCAGGATCAGTAATGTAATGTATGTACACAGTGACAGCACCAGCAGAATAGTGAGTGCAGCTCTGGGGTATAATACAGGATGTAACTCAGGATCAGTAATGTAATGTATGTACACAGTGACTGCACCAGCAGAATAGTGAGTGCAGCTCTGGGGTATAATACAGGATGTAACTCAGGATCAGTAATGTAATGTATGTACACAGTGACTGCACCAGCAGACTAGTGAGTGCAGCTCTGGAGTATAAGGCCGGAGTCACACATTCGAGAAACACGTCCGTGTCTCGCATGTGAAACCCAAGCTCTGGCGCCGGCACTGTGGAGCGGAGCGTGCGGCTCCATGTGTTGCTATGCGGCCGCACGCTCCGCTCCACAGTGCCGGCGCCAGAGCTTGGGTTTCACATGCGAGACACGGACGTGTTTCTCGCATGTGTGACTCCGGCCTAATACAGGGGGTAACTGTTGTATATACACAGTGCAGTCGCTGTATATTCTGCATGCCCGACATCTTGGTGGAGTGTCGGTGTTCTCATCGGTCGGCGCACTCCACACACTCCATATTCACTGCAGGACACTAAATACAATGTATACCCAGTGCAGTCACTGAACCAAGAAAGAAGAATCTCCTGTCTGGTCATTAGTCAGACTGCAGCTATCGCTGTAATGCCGTCACTAGACTGATCCTTCTGTGATGTCCTCGCTGCACAGATGTAGCAGAGCGGAGCCTGACATGTCCTATATATATATATACACTGCTCTGCTTCCCCCCAGTATCTATGTGACTTGCTCATGGTGCCACGTCCTCTCCATCATGCACAGGAGCCCTGACCTAGTGAGGAGGACGATGGTGGCGAGCGCCTTATCGCTGTCCGTGCTATCAGTGCTGTCAGACGGCCATTGTCCCAGAAGTGTCGGCTGAGGTGGCCTGTCAGTGACAGACAGCAGAGGACACACAAGGTCGGGCCTTTGTCCTGTGCTTGTCCCTGACAGTTAGTGCTGGTAGATATCCACCCACTACACTTATCGCACAGGTAACCGCAGTGTAGACAGGGCTCTGACCACTCTTCAGCATGTGGTACTCCAGTCCTGCCACTAGAGGCAGCATTGAGCTTCGCATAATTCCTACATACAGAGCCTTCTTCCCCGGGGTGGTGGTCCTGATTATACAGCGCTCATGTGGTCGCACCAGCGCTGCTGAACCATTCCTACAAGCTAACCCTTCAAATGCCGAGGTCGTCTATGTCAGCTCTGATGTAAAGTTTTGCTTTAATACACTAAAAGTAAAACTGGTTCATCTAGTCCGGCTTTTTTGCAGTTTGTATACTGCAATGTGCTGGCTTTTGTTTCAAAGTAAATGGCTGAATCTGTATGTTTTTTTTTAAATGCTTGTCGGCAACTAAACATGTGGTCTCCATAGACTATTATCAGCAGCAGCATGGGTGATACTATGACTGGAAGCAATGGCATCTAGGCCGAGGAGCAGAATGTATCACATCTATGTGATGGAGAAGCTTCTGCGCGATCAGGTCTGATGGAGAAGGAATAATTAGATCGACGATCCAGGGCACCAGACGGCCTCCTTTGTGGTAACTTTATTATTACAGAAAAATCACAACGGTTCAGTCTTACAGGGCCTTTTTCAAGCCATAAAAAGAGAAGTATGTATCTAGGGCTTATGGCTTGAAAAAGGCCCTGTAAGACCGAAATGTAATTTTTTTGTATGAATAAAGTGACCACAAAGGAGGTCGTTTGGTGCCCTGGATCCTGGATATCTTTGTGCTGATACAACCTTGTGGAGAGTTGCACCAAGTGTGCAGGGACGACAGAGCTGTGTACGGATGACAGAGGGGTGCAGGGACGACAGAGGGGCGCAGGGACGACAGAGGGGCGCAGGGACAACAGAGGGGCGTGGGGACAACAGAGGGGCGCGGGGACAACAGAGGGGCGCAGGGACAACAGGGGTGCAGGGACTAAAGGGCAGTGCAGGGAGGACAGGGCGGTGCAGGGAGGACAGGGTGGTGCAGGGACGACAGGGCGGTGCAGGGATGACACGGGTGTGGGGAACAAAGAGGGGTGCAGGGACGACAGGGCGGGGCAGGGACGACAGGATGGTGCAGGGACGACGGTGGGGTGCAGGGACAACGGGGGTGCAGGGATGACAGGGCGGTGCAGGGTCGACAGAGCTGTGAACGGATGACACGGGTGCAGGCATGACAGAGGGGCGCAGGGACGACAGGGGTGCAGGGACGACAGAGGGGCGCAGGGACGACAGAGGGGCGCAGGGACGACAGAGGGGTGCAGGGACGACAGGGCGGTGCAGGAAGGACAGGGCGGTGCAGGGAGGACAGGGCGGTGCAGGGAGGACATGGTGGTGCAGAGACGACAGGGCGGTGCATGGACGACAGGGCAGTGCATGGACGACAGGGTGTGCAGGGACGACAGGGTGGTGCAGGGACGACAAAGGGGTGCAGGGACGACATAGGGGTGCAGGAACGAAAGAGGAGTGCACGGAAGACAGGATTGTGTAGGGACGACAGCGTTGCAGGGACAACAGTGTAGTGCAGGGACAACAGAGGGGTGCAGGGACGATGGGTACAGGGACGACAGAGGGGTGCAGGGACTACAGAGGTGCACAGACTAAAGTGTGGTGCACGGGATTCATCCATTGTGAGGAGAAGGAGTAATGGTTGGGGTGTTTGGTTTCGCAGCTCAGAGCCCTCAGGAATCTTTAATCTACGGCGACATTCTAGAGAATTTGGCGTTTCCTAATTTCTAACAACTATCTCAGGTATAACAATGCCCCGGGCAGTAAGTGAGGGCTATAAAGCAAATAGTTGATGTGACGAATATGCCCTCTTTGCTGACCTCCGCCCTATGTGCAAATCTGTCTACAAGCCAGGACATATCGCCCACCATTAGTGTCCGACCGCCCCGGTGCTTCCAAGATCTGGAGGAAATCCTTCCCATATAGTTGGGATTTACATGCTGCTTATAAGTCTGGAGAACTGGATACCAGACTGGCGGATAAATCTTTTGCCAACAGTTATAAATGGCGCTGGAGAGGGCAGGATCCGTGCAGGAAAGCGTTAATCCAGCTTGTCCTGGCTGGCATGGGTGTTATACAGAGATTTATAGTGTAATAATGAGCTCTTTCCTCCGTATTATTTGCCGTCTCCACCTGGATAAATAGGTTTGTAAATATTACATTCAGAAAGGCAGGTTCGTCATTACATGAAGCAGGGCCTACAATGCTGAGAGTGGTGGTTCGACGGCTCGGCAGCACTTACAGGGAAAAGTCTTGAGTTTTGTTGATTCGTTTTTTTTTTGTTTTTCTTTTTATATCACTTCATAGAGAAAAAAATCTGAAATCTTGCAGTTTTCACTCCTGAGCCCCATAATAGACTGAAGCGTCCGGTTCTGCAGAGATCACGTGTCAGCAGTTGTCTCGTTACCATCACAGACAGGATTACACCGATAGCACAGAAAACATCATAAGAGATGTCACAGCTCACCTCTTCCACCTCCCTGCTTTAATGCCCAGTCTACATATTGTTGGCTACTGCGTTGGTACACATAGGCTTTTAGTATGGAACTGCCCATCAGAAGTATCTGGCCAGTGGCTATCACTATATCTGGTCTCCTAGGGTGTGAAACTTTGCAGCAACGACAGCCTGAAGTTTGGAGGCCATGGACATCACCATCGCTGGTGTCCTCCGGTGTGAGGCTTTGCAGCAATGATGGTCTGAAGTCTGGAGGACATCGATGTCACCATTGCTGGTCTCTGGTGTGAAGCTTTGCAGCAATGACGGCCTGAAGTCGGGAGGCCATGGACATCACCATCGCTTGTTTCATTCGGTGTGAGGCTTTGCAGCAATGACGGCCTGAAGTCAGGAGGCCATGGACATCACCATCGCTGGTTTCCTCCTGTGTGAGGCTTTGCAGCAGTGACGGTCTGAAGTCTGGAGGCCGTGGACATCACCATCGGTGGTTTCCTCCAGTGTGAGGCTTTGCAGCAATGATGGCCTGGAGGACATGGATATCACCATCGCTGGTCTCCGGTGTGAGGCTTTGCAGCAATGACGGCCTGAAGTCTGAAGGCCATGGATGTCACCATCACTGGTCTTCTCCGGTGTGAGGCTTTGCATCAATGATGGTCTGAAGTCTGGAGGCCATGGACATCACCATCGCAGGTCTCTGGTGTGAGGCTTTGCAGCAATGACGGTCTGAAGTCTGGAGGCCGTGGACATCACCATCGGTGGTTTCCTCCAGTGTGAGGCTTTGCAGCAATGAGGGCCTGAAGTCTGGAGGCCATGGACATCACCATCGGTGGTTTCGTCCAGTGTGAGGCTTTGCAGCAATGACGGTCTGAAGTCTGGAGGCCGTGGACATCACCATCGGTGGTTTCCTCCAGTGTGAGGCTTTGCAGCAATGAGGGCCTGAAGTCTGGAGGCCATGGACATCACCATCGGTGGTTTCCTCCAGTGTGAGGCTTTGCAGCAATGATGGTCTGAAGTCTGGAGCGACATCACCATCGCTGTTTTCCTCCGGTGTGAGGCTTTGCATCAATGACGGTCTGAAGTCTGGAGGCCATGGACATCACCATCGCAGGTCTCTGGTGTGAGGCTTTGCAGCAATGACGGTCTGAAGTCTGGAGGCCGTGGACATCACCATCGGTGGTTTCCTCCAGTGTGAGGCTTTGCAGCAATGAGGGCCTGAAGTCTGGAGGCCATGGACATCACCATCGGTGGTTTCGTCCAGTGTGAGGCTTTGCAGCAATGACGGTCTGAAGTCTGGAGGCCGTGGACATCACCATCGGTGGTTTCCTCCAGTGTGAGGCTTTGCAGCAATGAGGGCCTGAAGTCTGGAGGCCATGGACATCACCATCGGTGGTTTCCTCCAGTGTGAGGCTTTGCAGCAATGATGGTCTGAAGTCTGGAGGCCGTGGACATCACCATCGCTGTTTTCCTCCGGTGTGAGGCTTTGCAGCAATGAGGGCCTGAAGTCTGGAGGCCATGGACATCACCATCGGTGGTTTCTTCCAGTGTGAGGCTTTGCAGCAATGAGGGCCTGAAGTCTGGAGGCCATGGACATCGCCATCGCTGGTCTCCGATGTGAGGCTTTGCCACCTTTACTGCATCACCTTTGATGCTTGTTTGTGGGTCTTTCTGCCTTCAATTTTCTTCAGCCTCTGAAACGCGGCTCAATGGGATGAGATCTGGTGATTACTCGGCCATAGAAGAATATTCCACTTCTTTGCTTTTCACAGGATATTTTCGGTGATTATCAATCTGTCCTGTGAAGTGTCGTCCAATCAACCTTGCTGTATTTGGTTGGAGGTGAGCAGAAAGTATCGCCCCATACACTCAGGATTCATCTGGTTGCTTCTGCTTTCAGTCACATCATCAATAACCACCAGAGACTTGGTGCCATTTGAAGCCATGAATGCCCACGCCATCACACCGCCTCCACCATGTGTTACACAGTATGTGATGTGCCGAGGATCAAGAGACGCTCCAAGCCTTCTCCAGACTTTCTTCTTCCCATTATTCTGGTACAGCTTGATCTTAGTTTTGAACTGTTGCTCCAATGAGAGCGCCTCTGATCGCATGTTGTGGGTTCACAGCAACAGCTTCCAAATGCAAATCCCACATCTGGAATCAGTTTCAGACCTTTTACCTGCTTAACTGATAATGGATTAACAAGAAGAGCTCCTGAGAAAATTGTCCAATTACCTTTAGTCCCTTTAAAAAGAGGCAGCTCTATAATAAAGAGCTGTAATTCCTAAACCCTTACTCCAATTAGGATGTGAATATCCTTCAAATTAAAGCTGAGTCGACACTTTAAGCCCATATTGATATTACTGGATCTTGAATATGTTTTGGTAAACAGCTAAAACTTATGTCAGTGTTCAAATATTTATGGACCTAACTGTACATAGTGCACAGATACAACATGTACATAATCGTGGCCAAAAGTGTTGGCACCCTTGAAATTGTTCCAGAAAATTTGTAGCACCGACGTCCCTGCACACTTCTCCCCTTCCCCGACAGGGAGGCCGACTCACTCAGCATTGCGGCCCCCGTCCCACACTTCCTCTTCCTCCGGCTGTTGCCTGAGGTCTGCACATGGCTCACAGATCCTCAGGCACTGTCTGTCCTTAAGGGGCACACTCCCTCCTTAAGGGTACAGCGCACACCATCTTAAAGTGTCCCCAGCACTGGGCACAACATTGTCACCCAAAATTCATTGGTAACCTTCAGATTTCCTGATGCCTTGCATGTAGTCAATACACCCAGTTCCTGATGCAGTAAAACAACCCCAAAATATCTCTGAGCCTCCACCATATTTGACTGTAGGTACTGTGTTCTTTGTAGGCCTCATTCCGTTTTTTGGTAAACCATGGAATGATGTGCTTTACCAAAAAGCTCTATCTTGGTCTCTTCTGTCCACAAGACACTTTCCCAGAAGGATTTTGGCTTACTCACGTACATTTTGACAAACTGCAGTCTAGTTTTTTATGTCTGTGTGTCAGCAGTGGGGTCCTCCGGGATCTCCTGACATAGCGTTTCACTTCATTAACATGTGGATAGATAGTCTGCATTGTCACTGATGTGCCCTGAGCCTGCAGGACAGCTTGGATTTCTTTGGACCTTGATCGTGGTTTATCCACCATCTGGACTATCCTGTGTTGAAACATTTCATCAGTTTTTCTCCACATCCAGAGAGATTAGCTACAGTGCCATGGGTTGGAAACTTCTTGATTACTGTATTTTTCAGACTATAAGACGCACCAGACCATAAGATGCACCTCAAATTTTCAGAAGGAGAAGTGACAGTGTAGAAGCAGTAGTGAACGTTGTTTACCCACAATTTTGGAAAGGTGCTAACAATATTGTCCTGCCCATTTTGGGGGTTTTGTGTGAAAGTATGTCCCAATTTTTCTTTTTTTCTCTTTTTTTTTGTGTTGTTCCAATACAGACAAAGGAAACAAACCAGTGTATAACAAAACGTGTAATTGGCAATAATTTTCTGGGAGAAATAAATCATTTTCTGGGTGCCGACACTTTCGGCCATGACTGTATAAATCTAGCCCTTGCTTTTCTGATTCTCCGGTTCCTTGTGTAAGTGCACGATACAACGATCACATTACATCCTACACTCCGGGGGTCTCGCACCCTCACAACAAAACCAAATAAGAAAATATTGACAAGCTGTAAAGTGCACCAGGGGTTGGGGGGGGGGGGGGGGGTTCACATATTTCACGAGTCTGTGCCGGATCCTGGATAATCAGCAGGAAGCCTTTGGATCTTTTTACAACTACTTTGAATTGTCTTCCTCTATTGGAAAAACCATTAAACAGTGTTGGAAAAGCTTTTGTAGAACTACTAGTCCCAACATGACCAGCCAGAGGCAATAATAGAGATTATGTATTATATCCGAGACCCTTTCAGAGAATCGGACCCCCATTGACTGCTTCCTTCCTCCAGTTCCTCCACATTTGATGTTACTTACAAGCTCTTGCACAAAGATTGCAGCGATTATTCCATACACTGACAGCAAGCAGAGCAATTTGCACTGGAGTCTTTTATTTACTTTTTGTTCCGTTGACGACACATAAGGTAAAATGACCAAACAATTGTATGCAAATTCTTATAGTTTTGTATCAGTTTTCATAACTTTTCTAGCAGCAGAGACAGAAGTGTGCAGAGGACAGGACAGGTCAGGACAGAGGCTCCTGGACCAGAGGAGAGCAAGGAAAGTGAGAGGAGCACATGGGACAGGACTGTTTACTTTATCACAGCTGTGGGCACAGGAAATGTCTGCAGCATTTGCATATTTCCCACCCAGTAGGGGAGACAGAGGGGCTCTGTGACTATTCCTGGGACTGGAACCACTAGACAAGTGCAGAATCCTCAGACTGGAGCTGGAGAGACTGACAGTGCGCTAATAATAAAGGAGGCTACTGACCGCTAGAAATAACACATGGGACAAGGAAAGCAAATGGCATAAAAAGTATAAAGGCCAAGTAATGGATATAATCTACATCAAAGTCATGTCACTTTCCAAAACAAAACACATTTTATTATGCATCCTGTACTGATCCTGTATTATACCCCAGAGCTGCACTCACTATTCTGCTGGTGCAGTTACTGTGTACACACATTACATTACTGATCCTGAATTACATCCTGTATTATACTCCTGAGCTGCACTCACTATTCTGCTGGTGCAGTCACTGTGTACATACATTACTGATCCTGAGTTACATCCTGTATTATACTCCTGAGCTGCACTCACTATTCTGCTGGTGCAGTCACTGTGTACACACATTACATTACTGATCCTGAGTTACATCCTGTATTATACCCCAGAGCTGCACTCACTATTCTGCTGGTGCAGTCACTGTGTACATACATTACATTACTGATCCTGAGTTACATTCTGTATTATACTCCAGAGCTGCACTCACTATTCTGCTGGTGCAGTCACTGTGTACATACATTACTTTACTGATCCTGAGTTACATCCTGTATTATACTCCTGAGCTGCACTCACTATTCTGCTGGTGCAGTCACTGTACATACATTACATTACTGATCCTGAGTTACATCCTGTATTATACTCCTGAGCTGCACTCACTATTCTGCTGGTGCAGTCACTGTACATACATTACATTACTGATCCAGAGTTACATCCTGTATTATACTCCTGAGCTGCACTCACTATTCTGCTGGTGCAGTCACTGTGTACATACATTACATTACTGATCCTGAGTTACCTCCTGTATTATACCCCAGAGCTGCACTCGCTATTCTGCTGGTGCAGTCACTATGTACATACATTACATTACTGATCCTGAGTTACATCCTGTATTATACTCCAGAGCTGCACTCACTATTCTGCTGGTGCAGTCACTATGTACATACATTACATTACTGATCCTGAGTTACATCCTGTATTATACTCCTGAGCTGCACTCACTATTCTGCTGGTGCAGTCACTGTGTACATACATTACATTACTGATCCTGAGTTACCTCCTGTATTATACCCCAGAGCTGCACTCGCTATTCTGCTGGTGCAGTCACTATGTACATACATTACATTACTGATCCTGAGTTACATCCTGTATTATACTCCAGAGCTGCACTCACTATTCTGCTGGTGCAGTCACTGTGTACATACATTACATTACTGATCCTGAGTTACATCCTGTATTATACCCCAGAGCTGCACTCACTATTTTGCTGGTGCAGTCACTGCGTACATATACTATTTCTAATTACCCTGCTATATATTCTGCCGCTCCTGAATAGTTCTACTTTTTGCTATCATATTGTCTGACCCAAAATATTCCCATAAATTCTGATTTGTTGCCTCTAAAAGAAGAATAATAATCTCATCCCCCCCCCCCCCCCCCCCCCCGTGCAGAGCATTGTATATTTTACACTGTGTCGGGTTCCTACCTGCTGTCCGTCACCTCTCTCCTTCACGTCTCCATCACCTCTCTCCCTTACCTCTCTGTCACTTCTCTGTCACCTCTCTCCATCACCTGTCAGTCCTCCCTCACCTCCCTCCATTACCTCTATGTCGCTTCTCCCTCACCTCTCTCCGTCACCTCTGTCACTTCTCCCTCACCTCTCTCCGTCACCTCGGTCACTTCTCCCTCACCTCTCTCCGTCACCTCCCTCCCTCACCTGTCCTTCACCTCCCTCCCCTCAACTCTCTCCACACTTCTACGTTACTTCTCTCACCTCACCTCTCTGTCACTTCTCCCTCACCTGTCACTTCTCCCTCACCTCTCTCCGTCACCTGTCACTTCTCCCTCACCTCTCCGTCACCTCTGTCACTTCTCCCTCACCTCTCCGTCACCTCTGTCACTTCTCCCTCACCTCTCCGTCACCTGTCACTTCTCCCTCACCTCTCTCCGTCACCTCCCTCCCTCCCTCACCTCTGTCCTTCACCTCTCTCCCCTCAACTCTCTCCCACACCTCTACGTTACTTCTCTCACCTCACCTCTCTGTCACTTCTCCCTCACCTCTCTCCCTCACCTGTCACTTCTCCGTCACCTCTCTGTCACCTCTCTCCCTCACCTGTCACTACTCCCTCACCTCTCTCCGTCACCTCTCTCCCTCACCTGTCACTTCTCCCTCACCTCTCTCCGTCACCTCTGTCACTTCTCCCTCACCTCTCTCCGTCACCTCCCTCCCTCACCTCTGTCCTTCACCTCCCTCCCCTCAACTCTCTCCCACACCTCTACGTTACTTCTCTCTCACCTCACCTCTCTGTCACCTCTCCGTCACCTGTAACTTCTCCCTCACCTCTCCGTTACCACTCCACCACCTCTTTCCCTCACCTCTTTCTCCGTCTCCTCTCTGTCACCCCTCTCTCCATCGTCTCTCTCTGTCACCTCTTTCTGTCCCATCTCTCCTTCCTCTCTCTCCGCACCCCTCTCTCCATCACCCAGAATATTGCGGCTACTAATATTCAGATGTGGAGATACATTTAGTTGCGCCGGATACTGTGGACTCCTGTGAACTATGGAAAGTAAGAGACGAATAATCTGGATTTGTGGATTAGGATTAGTGCAGGAATCCCACCATTATATACTGTGTGTGTTGGGTACTGTGCCCGGCACAGCAGAGGTTAAGAGGATGTAGACATGAGTCAGATGCCAACGTCTTGGGCACAGCTACCCAGCCGGCGAGATATGTCGGGAAACCGAGCCTCTAATCCACCTTTCTACCCTTGGAAGGTAAACAGTCCGCTAAGCCGCAGAGGGCTGAATGGGGTTTTGTTTGTTGCGTAATGTGTTGATCGGGAGCTATGGTGAACACTGCGTGTATGGCCGAGCTACCAACCGTGAGATGGCAGAAAGAGCGCCGGATGTGTGGGCACAAGCTGGGCCACAGTCACTGGTTCCCTGTACTGTGGAGCTGCATTCCCCGGGGCAGTATATATATATATATATATATATATATACCCCCTTACACCTTGGGTGAGCTCCTATACATCAGGGAGGGGGCAGTAAGATTTTTAGACATGTTACAGTAAAGACACGACACCCTACAATGTGAATTGCTGGTCCAGGCTTTCTGCAGAATCTGAACAAGTAGTAATGGCTATTAAATCTTTGAACGCAGCAGAATTGTGAACGCAGCTCTGGAGCATAATGCCAGCCCTAACCAGAGAAGTCATGAGTTGGTCCAAATCGATTCACAGGAACCAGTTCACCAGCGGCCAGATATGTGATCTCTGTCTGTGAAATAGATTGAAGTCAGCCGAATTGTGAATGCAGCTCTGAAGCATTAAGTCAGCAGTAACCAGAGAGCAGCTAAAGATAAGTAACGTATTTGAGTTGGTGTGAATCGATTTGCAGGAGAGGTCCAGCGACCATCAATATGATCAGATCATGATCCGATTTTTTACCTTCTTGCCTTTTTTTTTGATTAGTCGGCCTGGTGTGATGTCATCGTTACATTGTGACATCATGCAGCGCTGGCCAATCAAAGGAAGAGTTGCAGATGGCGAAGGTCCGGCGATGGTCCTCAGGGCTCCCGTGTGACGGACACAGATCACAGACGTGGACCGGGACCTGAGGACCGACTCTCGCCAACGCTAATAAATACAGGACTTCTCGGGGTTACAGCTGGCATTATGCTCCAGAGCTGCATTCACAGTTCTGCTCCCTTCTATCTCGTAGTCGGCCACAGCTCTATACATTATGACACATGAACATATCGGGGATATTATTCATTCTCATGGACGGAGGAAATGAGCAGCATTGTCGTCCTCGGCGTTGTCCGCATATATTCGGTGGTGACGTCATCCTTATCATCCTGGACTTTTCATTCTGGGAAGTTTTCTCTGATACATTGTTGCCACTGATACGTTGTTCTATCTGATACATTGTTGTCACTGATACGTTGTTGTCTCTGATACGTTGTTGTCTCTGATACATTGTTGTCTCTGATACTTTGTTGTCTCTGATACATTGTTGCCACTGATACGTTGTTCTATCTGATACATTGTTGTCTCTGATACGTTGTTCTATCTGATACATTGTTGTCACTGATACGTTGTTGTCTCTGATACATTGTTGCCACTGATACGTTGTTCTATCTGATACATTGTTGTCTCTGATACGTTGTTCTATCTGATACATTGTTGTCTCTGATACGTTGTTGTCTCTGATACGTTGTTGTCTCTGATACGTTGTTCTATCTGATACATTGTTGTCTCTGATACGTTGTTGTCTCTGATACATTGTTGTCTCTGATACGTTGTTCTATCTGATACATTGTTGTCTCTGATACGTTGTTGTCTCTGATACGTTGTTGTCTCTGATACGTTGTTGTCTCTGATACATTGTTGTCTCTGATACGTTGTTGTCTCTGATACGTTGTTGTCTCTGATACGTTGTTGTCTCTGATACGTTGTTGTCTCTGATACGTTGTTGTCACTGATACGTTGTTGTCTCTGATACGTTGTTGTCTCTGATACGTTGTTGTCTCTGATACGTTGTTGTCTCTGATACGTTGTTGTCTCTGATACGTTGTTGTCTCTGATACGTTGTTGTCTCTGATACGTTGTTGTCACTGATACGTTGTTGTCTCTGATACGTTGTTGTCTCTGATACGTTGTTGTCTCTGATACGTTGTTGTCTCTGATACGTTGTTGTCTCTGATACGTTGTTGTCTCTGATACATTGTTGTCTCTGATACGTTGTTGTCTCTGATACGTTGTTGTCTCTTATACGTTGTTGTCTCTGATACGTTGTTGCCACTGATACGTTGTTCTATCTGATACATTGTTGTCACTGATACGTTGTTGTCTCTGATACATTGTTGCCACTGATACGTTGTTCTATCTGATACGTTGTTGTCACTGATACGTTGTTGTCTCTGATACGTTGTTGTCTCTGATACATTGTTGTCTCTGATACATTGTTGTCACTGATACGTTGTTCTATCTGATACGTTGTTGTCACTGATACGTTGTTGTCTCTGATACGTTGTTGTCTCTGATACATTGTTGTCTCTGATACGTTGTTGTCTCTGATACATTGTTGTCACTGATACGTTGTTGTCTCTGATACATTGTTGTCTCTGATACATTGTTGTCACTGATACGTTGTTGTCTCTGATACATTGTTGTCTCTGATACGTTGTTGTCTCTGATACATTGTTGTCTCTGATACATTGTTGTCTCTGATACATTGTTGCCACTGATACGTTGTTCTATCTGATATGTTGTTGTCTCTGATACATTGTTGTCACTGATACGTTGTTGTCTCTGATACGTTGTTGTCTCTGATACATTGTTGTCACTGATACGTTGTTCTATCTGATACGTTGTTGTCACTGATACGTTGTTCTATCTGATACATTGTTGTCACTGATACGTTGTTGTCTCTGATACATTGTTGCCACTGATACGTTGTTCTATCTGATACGTTGTTGTCTCTGATACATTGTTGTCTCTGATACATTGTTGTCTCTGATACGTTGTTCTATCTGATACATTGTTGTCTCTGATACGTTGTTGTCTCTGATACATTGTTGCCACTGATACGTTGTTCTATCTGATACGTTGTTGTCACTGATACATTGTTCTATCTGATACGTTGTTGTCACTGATACGTTGTTGTCTCTGATACATTGTTGTCTCTGATACGTTGTTGTCACTGATACGTTGTTGTCTCTGATACGTTGTTGTCTCTGATACGTTGTTGTCACTGATACGTTGTTGTCTCTGATACGTTGTTGTCTCTGATACGTTGTTGTCTCTGATACGTTGTTGTCTCTGATACATTGTTGTCTCTGATACATTGTTGTCTCTGATACATTGTTGTCTCTGATACGTTGTTGTCTCTGATACATTGTTGTCTCTGATACATTGTTCTATCTGATACGTTGTTGTCTCTGATACATTGTTGTCTCTGATACATTGTTGTCTCTGATACATTGTTGTCTCTGATACATTGTTGTCTCTGATACATTGTTGTCTCTGATACGTTGTTGTCTCTGATACGTTGTTGTCTCTGATACATTGTTCTATCTGATACGTTGTTGTCTCTGATACATTGTTGTCTCTGATACATTGTTGTCTCTGATACATTGTTGTCTCTGATACATTGTTGTCTCTGATACGTTGTTCTATCTGATACGTTGTTGTCTCTGATACATTGTTGTCTCTGATACATTGTTCTATCTGATACGTTGTTGTCACTGATACGTTGTTGTCTCTGATACATTGTTGTCTCTGATACGTTGTTGTCTCTGATACATTGTTGTCACTGATACGTTGTTGTCTCTGATACATTGTTGTCTCTGATACGTTGTTGTCACTGATACGTTGTTGTCTCTGATACGTTGTTGTCTCTGATACATTGTTGTCTCTGATACGTTGTTGTCTCTGATACGTTGTTGTCTCTGATACGTTGTTGTCTCTGATACGTTGTTGTCTCTGATACATTGTTGTCTCTGATACGTTGTTGTCTCTGATACGTTGTTGTCTCTGATACGTTGTTGTCTCTGATACGTTGTTGTCTCTGATACGTTGTTGTCTCTGATACGTTGTTGTCTCTGATACGTTGTTCTATCTGATACGTTGTTGTCTCTGATACGTTGTTGTCTCTGATACGTTGTTGTCTCTGATACATTGTTGTCTGATACATTGTTGTCTCTGATACATTGTTGTCACTGATACGTTGTTGTCTCTGATACGTTGTTGTCTCTGATACATTGTTGTCTCTGATACATTGTTGTCTCTGATACATTGTTGTCTCTGATACGTTGTTCTATCTGATATGTTGTTGTCTCTGATACATTGTTGTCTCTGATACATTGTTGTCTCTGATACATTGTTGTCTCTGATACATTGTTGTCTCTGATACATTGTTGTCACTGATACGTTGTTGTCTCTGATACGTTGTTGTCTCTGATACGTTGTTGTCTCTGATACATTGTTGTCACTGATACGTTGTTGTCTCTGATACATTGTTGTCTCTGATACATTGTTGTCTCGGATACGTTGTTGTCTCTGATATATTGTTGTCTCGGATACATTGTTGTCACTGATACGTTGTTCTATCTGATACATTGTTGTCTCTGATACATTGTTGTCTCTGATACATTGTTGTATCTGATACATTGTTGTCTCGGATACGTTGTTGTCTCGGATACATTGTTGTCTCGGATACATTGTTGTCACTGATACGTTGTTGTCTCTGATACATTGTTGTCTCTGATACATTGTTGTCTCTGATACATTGTTCTATCTGATATGTTGTTGTCTCTGATACATTGTTGTCTCTGATACATTGTTGTCTCTGATACATTGTTGTCTCTGATACATTGTTGTCTCTGATACGTTGTTCTATCTGATACGTTGTTGTCTCTGATACATTGTTCTATCTGATACGTTGTTGTCACTGATACGTTGTTGTCTCTGATACATTGTTGTCTCTGATACGTTGTTGTCTCTGATACATTGTTGTCACTGATACGTTGTTGTCTCTGATACGTTGTTGCTGATACATTGTTGTCTCTGATACGTTGTTGTCTCTGATACGTTGTTGTCTCTGATACGTTGTTGTCTCTGATACGTTGTTGTCTCTGATACGTTGTTGTCTCTGATACATTGTTGTCTCTGATACGTTGTTGTCTCTGATACGTTGTTGTCTCTGATACGTTGTTCTATCTGATACGTTGTTGTCTCTGATACATTGTTGTCTCTGATACATTGTTGTCTCTGATACATTGTTGTCTCTGATACATTGTTGTCACTGATACGTTGTTGTCTCTGATACATTGTTGTCTCTGATACATTGTTGTCTCTGATACATTGTTGTCTCTGATACGTTGTTGTCTCTGATACGTTGTTCTATCTGATACGTTGTTGTCTCTGATACATTGTTGTCACTGATACGTTGTTGTCTCTGATACGTTGTTGTCTCTGATACGTTGTTGTCACTGATACGTTGTTGTCTCTGATACATTGTTGTCTCTGATACATTGTTGTCTCGGATACGTTGTTGTCTCTGATATATTGTTGTCTCGGATACATTGTTGTCACTGATACGTTGTTCTATCTGATACATTGTTGTCTCTGATACATTGTTGTCTCTGATACATTGTTGTATCTGATACATTGTTGTCTCGGATACGTTGTTGTCTCGGATACATTGTTGTCTCGGATACATTGTTGTCACTGATACGTTGTTGTCTCTGATACATTGTTGTCTCTGATACGTTGTTGTCACTGATACGTTGTTGTCTCTGATACGTTGTTGTCTCTGATACATTGTTGTCTCTGATACGTTGTTGTCTCTGATACGTTGTTGTCTCTGATACGTTGTTGTCTCTGATACGTTGTTGTCTCTGATACGTTGTTGTCTCTGATACGTTGTTGTCTCTGATACGTTGTTGTCTCTGATACGTTGTTGTCTCTGATACGTTGTTGTCTCTGATACGTTGTTGTCTCTGATACGTTGTTCTATCTGATACGTTGTTGTCTCTGATACGTTGTTGTCTCTGATACGTTGTTGTCTCTGATACATTGTTGTCACTGATACGTTGTTGTCTCTGATACATTGTTGTCTCTGATACATTGTTGTCTCTGATACATTGTTGTCACTGATACGTTGTTGTCTCTGATACGTTGTTGTCTCTGATACGTTGTTGTCTCTGATACATTGTTGTCACTGATACGTTGTTGTCTCTGATACATTGTTGTCTCTGATACATTGTTGTCTCGGATACGTTGTTGTCTCTGATATATTGTTGTCTCGGATACATTGTTGTCACTGATACGTTGTTCTATCTGATACATTGTTGTCTCTGATACATTGTTGTCTCTGATACATTGTTGTATCTGATACATTGTTGTCTCGGATACGTTGTTGTCTCGGATACATTGTTGTCTCGGATACATTGTTGTCACTGATACGTTGTTGTCTCTGATACATTGTTGTCTCTGATACATTGTTGTCTCTGATACATTGTTCTATCTGATATGTTGTTGTCTCTGATACATTGTTGTCTCTGATACATTGTTGTCTCTGATACATTGTTGTCTCTGATACATTGTTGTCTCTGATACGTTGTTCTATCTGATACGTTGTTGTCTCTGATACATTGTTGTCTCTGATACATTGTTCTATCTGATACGTTGTTGTCACTGATACGTTGTTGTCTCTGATACATTGTTGTCTCTGATACGTTGTTGTCTCTGATACATTGTTGTCACTGATACGTTGTTGTCTCTGATACGTTGTTGCTGATACATTGTTGTCTCTGATACGTTGTTGTCTCTGATACGTTGTTGTCTCTGATACGTTGTTGTCTCTGATACGTTGTTGTCTCTGATACGTTGTTGTCTCTGATACATTGTTGTCTCTGATACGTTGTTGTCTCTGATACGTTGTTGTCTCTGATACGTTGTTCTATCTGATACGTTGTTGTCTCTGATACATTGTTGTCTCTGATACATTGTTGTCTCTGATACATTGTTGTCTCTGATACATTGTTGTCACTGATACGTTGTTGTCTCTGATACATTGTTGTCTCTGATACATTGTTGTCTCTGATACATTGTTGTCTCTGATACGTTGTTGTCTCTGATACGTTGTTCTATCTGATACGTTGTTGTCTCTGATACATTGTTGTCTCTGATACATTGTTGTCTCTGATACATTGTTGTCACTGATACGTTGTTGTCTCTGATACGTTGTTGTCTCTGATACGTTGTTGTCACTGATACGTTGTTGTCTCTGATACATTGTTGTCTCTGATACATTGTTGTCTCGGATACGTTGTTGTCTCTGATATATTGTTGTCTCGGATACATTGTTGTCACTGATACGTTGTTCTATCTGATACATTGTTGTCTCTGATACATTGTTGTCTCTGATACATTGTTGTATCTGATACATTGTTGTCTCGGATACGTTGTTGTCTCGGATACATTGTTGTCTCGGATACATTGTTGTCACTGATACGTTGTTGTCTCTGATACATTGTTGTCTCTGATACATTGTTGTCTCTGATACATTGTTCTATCTGATACGTTGTTGTCACTGATACATTGTTGTCACTGATACGTTGTTGTCTCTGATACATTGTTGTCACTGATACGTTGTTGTCTCTGATACATTGTTGTCTCTGATACATTGTTGTCTCTGATACGTTGTTGTCTCTGATACGTTGTTCTATCTGATACGTTGTTGTCTCTGATACATTGTTGTCTCTGATACATTGTTGTCTCTGATACATTGTTGTCTCTGATACATTGTTGTCACTGATACGTTGTTGTCTCTGATACATTGTTGTCTCTGATACATTGTTGTCTCGGATACGTTGTTGTCTCTGATATATTGTTGTCTCGGATACATTGTTGTCACTGATACGTTGTTCTATCTGATACATTGTTGTCTCTGATACATTGTTGTCTCTGATACATTGTTGTATCTGATACATTGTTGTCTCGGATACGTTGTTGTCTCGGATACATTGTTGTCTCGGATACATTGTTGTCACTGATACGTTGTTGTCTCTGATACGTTGTTGTCTCTGATACATTGTTGTCTCTGATACATTGTTGTCTCTGATACATTGTTGTCTCTGATACGTTGTTCTATCTGATACGTTGTTGTCTCTGATACATTGTTGTCTCTGATACATTGTTGTCTCTGATACATTGTTGTCACTGATACGTTGTTGTCTCTGATACGTTGTTGTCTCTGATACATTGTTGTCACTGATACGTTGTTGTCTCTGATACATTGTTGTCTCTGATACATTGTTGTCTCGGATACGTTGTTGTCTCTGATATATTGTTGTCTCGGATACATTGTTGTCACTGATACGTTGTTCTATCTGATACATTGTTGTCTCTGATACATTGTTGTCTCTGATACATTGTTGTCACTGATACGTTGTTGTCTCTGATACATTGTTGTCTCTGATACGTTGTTGTCTCTGATACATTGTTGTCTCTGATACATTGTTGTCTCTGATACATTGTTGCCACTGATACGTTGTTCTATCTGATACGTTGTTGTCTCTGATACATTGTTGTCACTGATACGTTGTTGTCTCTGATACATTGTTGTCTCTGATACATTGTTGTCTCTGATACATTGTTGTCACTGATACGTTGTTCTATCTGATACGTTGTTGTCACTGATACGTTGTTCTATCTGATACATTGTTGTCACTGATACGTTGTTGTCTCTGATACATTGTTGCCACTGATACGTTGTTCTATCTGATACGTTGTTGTCTCTGATACATTGTTGTCTCTGATACATTGTTGTCTCTGATACGTTGTTCTATCTGATACATTGTTGTCTCTGATACGTTGTTGTCTCTGATACATTGTTGCCACTGATACGTTGTTCTATCTGATACGTTGTTGTCACTGATACATTGTTCTATCTGATACGTTGTTGTCACTGATACGTTGTTGTCTCTGATACATTGTTGTCTCTGATACGTTGTTGTCACTGATACGTTGTTGTCTCTGATACGTTGTTGTCTCTGATACGTTGTTGTCACTGATACGTTGTTGTCTCTGATACGTTGTTGTCTCTGATACGTTGTTGTCTCTGATACGTTGTTGTCTCTGATACATTGTTGTCTCTGATACATTGTTGTCTCTGATACATTGTTGTCTCTGATACGTTGTTGTCTCTGATACGTTGTTGTCTCTGATACATTGTTCTATCTGATACGTTGTTGTCTCTGATACATTGTTGTCTCTGATACATTGTTGTCTCTGATACATTGTTGTCTCTGATACATTGTTGTCTCTGATACATTGTTGTCTCTGATACGTTGTTGTCTCTGATACGTTGTTGTCTCTGATACATTGTTCTATCTGATACGTTGTTGTCTCTGATACATTGTTGTCTCTGATACATTGTTGTCTCGGATACGTTGTTGTCTCTGATATATTGTTGTCTCGGATACATTGTTGTCACTGATACGTTGTTCTATCTGATACATTGTTGTCTCTGATACATTGTTGTCTCTGATACATTGTTGTATCTGATACATTGTTGTCTCGGATACGTTGTTGTCTCGGATACATTGTTGTCTCGGATACATTGTTGTCACTGATACGTTGTTGTCACTGATACATTGTTGTCTCTGATACATTGTTGTCTCTGATACATTGTTCTATCTGATACGTTGTTGTCACTGATACATTGTTGTCACTGATACGTTGTTGTCTCTGATACATTGTTGTCACTGATACGTTGTTGTCTCTGATACATTGTTGTCTCTGATACATTGTTGTCTCTGATACGTTGTTGTCTCTGATACGTTGTTCTATCTGATACGTTGTTGTCTCTGATACATTGTTGTCTCTGATACATTGTTGTCTCTGATACATTGTTGTCTCTGATACATTGTTGTCACTGATACGTTGTTGTCTCTGATACATTGTTGTCTCTGATACATTGTTGTCTCGGATACGTTGTTGTCTCTGATATATTGTTGTCTCGGATACATTGTTGTCACTGATACGTTGTTCTATCTGATACATTGTTGTCTCTGATACATTGTTGTCTCTGATACATTGTTGTATCTGATACATTGTTGTCTCGGATACGTTGTTGTCTCGGATACATTGTTGTCTCGGATACATTGTTGTCACTGATACGTTGTTGTCTCTGATACATTGTTGTCTCTGATACATTGTTGTCTCTGATACATTGTTCTATCTGATACGTTGTTGTCACTGATACATTGTTGTCACTGATACGTTGTTGTCTCTGATATATTGTTGTCACTGATACGTTGTTGTCTCTGATACATTGTTGTCTCTGATACATTGTTGTCTCTGATACGTTGTTGTCTCTGATACGTTGTTCTATCTGATACGTTGTTGTCTCTGATACATTGTTGTCTCTGATACATTGTTGTCTCTGATACATTGTTGTCTCTGATACGTTGTTGTCACTGATACGTTGTTGTCTCTGATACGTTGTTGTCTCTGATACATTGTTGTCTCTGATACATTGTTGTCTCTGATACATTGTTGTCTCTGATACGTTGTTCTATCTGATACGTTGTTGTCTCTGATACATTGTTGTCTCTGATACATTGTTGTCTCTGATACATTGTTGTCACTGATACGTTGTTGTCTCTGATACGTTGTTGTCTCTGATACATTGTTGTCACTGATACGTTGTTGTCTCTGATACATTGTTGTCTCTGATACATTGTTGTCTCGGATACGTTGTTGTCTCTGATATATTGTTGTCTCGGATACATTGTTGTCACTGATACGTTGTTCTATCTGATACATTGTTGTCTCTGATACATTGTTGTCTCTGATACATTGTTGTCACTGATACGTTGTTGTCTCTGATACATTGTTGTCTCTGATACGTTGTTGTCTCTGATACATTGTTGTCTCTGATACATTGTTGTCTCTGATACATTGTTGCCACTGATACGTTGTTCTATCTGATACGTTGTTGTCTCTGATACATTGTTGTCACTGATACGTTGTTGTCTCTGATACATTGTTGTCTCTGATACATTGTTGTCACTGATACGTTGTTCTATCTGATACGTTGTTGTCACTGATACGTTGGTCTATCTGATACATTGTTGTCACTGATACGTTGTTGTCTCTGATACATTGTTGCCACTGATACGTTGTTCTATCTGATACGTTGTTGTCTCTGATACATTGTTGTCTCTGATACATTGTTGTCTCTGATACGTTGTTCTATCTGATACATTGTTGTCTCTGATACATTGTTGCCACTGATACGTTGTTCTATCTGATACGTTGTTGTCACTGATACATTGTTCTATCTGATACGTTGTTGTCACTGATACGTTGTTGTCTCTGATACATTGTTGTCTCTGATACGTTGTTGTCACTGATACGTTGTTGTCTCTGATACGTTGTTGTCTCTGATACGTTGTTGTCACTGATACGTTGTTGTCTCTGATACGTTGTTGTCTCTGATACGTTGTTGTCTCTGATACGTTGTTGTCTCTGATACATTGTTGTCTCTGATACATTGTTGTCTCTGATACATTGTTGTCTCTGATACGTTGTTGTCTCTGATACGTTGTTGTCTCTGATACATTGTTCTATCTGATACGTTGTTGTCTCTGATACATTGTTGTCTCTGATACATTGTTGTCTCTGATACATTGTTGTCTCTGATACATTGTTGTCTCTGATACATTGTTGTCTCTGATACGTTGTTGTCTCTGATACATTGTTGTCTCTGATACATTGTTCTATCTGATACGTTGTTGTCTCTGATACATTGTTGTCTCTGATACATTGTTGTCTCTGATACATTGTTGTCTCTGATACATTGTTGTCTCTGATACGTTGTTCTATCTGATACGTTGTTGTCTCTGATACATTGTTGTCTCTGATACATTGTTCTATCTGATACGTTGTTGTCACTGATACGTTGTTGTCTCTGATACATTGTTGTCTCTGATACGTTGTTGTCTCTGATACATTGTTGTCACTGATACGTTGTTGTCTCTGATACATTGTTGTCTCTGATACGTTGTTGTCACTGATACGTTGTTGTCTCTGATACGTTGTTGTCTCTGATACGTTGTTGTCTCTGATACGTTGTTGTCTCTGATACGTTGTTGTCTCTGATACATTGTTGTCTCTGATACGTTGTTGTCTCTGATACGTTGTTGTCTCTGATACGTTGTTGTCTCTGATACGTTGTTGTCTCTGATACGTTGTTGTCTCTGATACGTTGTTCTATCTGATACGTTGTTGTCTCTGATACGTTGTTGTCTCTGATACATTGTTGTCTGATACATTGTTGTCTCTGATACATTGTTGTCACTGATACGTTGTTGTCTCTGATACGTTGTTGTCTCTGATACATTGTTGTCTCTGATACATTGTTGTCTCTGATACATTGTTGTCTCTGATACGTTGTTCTATCTGATATGTTGTTGTCTCTGATACATTGTTGTCTCTGATACATTGTTGTCTCTGATACATTGTTGTCTCTGATACATTGTTGTCACTGATACGTTGTTGTCTCTGATACGTTGTTGTCTCTGATACGTTGTTGTCTCTGATACATTGTTGTCACTGATACGTTGTTGTCTCTGATACATTGTTGTCTCTGATACATTGTTGTCTCGGATACGTTGTTGTCTCTGATATATTGTTGTCTCGGATACATTGTTGTCACTGATACGTTGTTCTATCTGATACATTGTTGTCTCTGATACATTGTTGTCTCTGATACATTGTTGTATCTGATACATTGTTGTCTCGGATACGTTGTTGTCTCGGATACATTGTTGTCTCGGATACATTGTTGTCACTGATACGTTGTTGTCTCTGATACATTGTTGTCTCTGATACATTGTTGTCTCTGATACATTGTTCTATCTGATACGTTGTTGTCTCTGATACATTGTTGTCTCTGATACATTGTTGTCTCTGATACATTGTTGTCTCTGATACATTGTTGTCTCTGATACGTTGTTCTATCTGATACGTTGTTGTCTCTGATACATTGTTGTCTCTGATACATTGTTCTATCTGATACGTTGTTGTCACTGATACGTTGTTGTCTCTGATACATTGTTGTCTCTGATACGTTGTTGTCTCTGATACATTGTTGTCACTGATACGTTGTTGTCTCTGATACGTTGTTGCTGATACATTGTTGTCTCTGATACGTTGTTGTCTCTGATACGTTGTTGTCTCTGATACGTTGTTGTCTCTGATACGTTGTTGTCTCTGATACGTTGTTGTCTCTGATACATTGTTGTCTCTGATACATTGTTGTCTCTGATACGTTGTTGTCTCTGATACGTTGTTCTATCTGATACGTTGTTGTCTCTGATACATTGTTGTCTCTGATACATTGTTGTCTCTGATACATTGTTGTCTCTGATACATTGTTGTCACTGATACGTTGTTGTCTCTGATACATTGTTGTCTCTGATACATTGTTGTCTCGGATACGTTGTTGTCTCTGATATATTGTTGTCTCGGATACATTGTTGTCACTGATACGTTGTTCTATCTGATACATTGTTGTCTCTGATACATTGTTGTCTCTGATACATTGTTGTATCTGATACATTGTTGTCTCGGATACGTTGTTGTCTCGGATACATTGTTGTCTCGGATACATTGTTGTCACTGATACGTTGTTGTCTCTGATACATTGTTGTCTCTGATACATTGTTGTCTCTGATACATTGTTCTATCTGATACGTTGTTGTCACTGATACATTGTTGTCACTGATACGTTGTTGTCTCTGATATATTGTTGTCACTGATACGTTGTTGTCTCTGATACATTGTTGTCTCTGATACATTGTTGTCTCTGATACGTTGTTGTCTCTGATACGTTGTTCTATCTGATACGTTGTTGTCTCTGATACATTGTTGTCTCTGATACATTGTTGTCTCTGATACATTGTTGTCTCTGATACATTGTTGTCTCTGATACGTTGTTGTCTCTGATACGTTGTTCTATCTGATACGTTGTTGTCTCTGATACATTGTTGTCTCTGATACATTGTTGTCACTGATACGTTGTTGTCTCTGATACATTGTTGTCTCTGATACATTGTTGTCACTGATACGTTGTTGTCTCTGATACATTGTTGTCTCTGATACATTGTTGTCTCTGATACATTGTTGTCTCTGATACATTGTTGTCACTGATACGTTGTTGTCTCTGATACATTGTTGTCTCTGATACATTGTTGTCTCTGATACATTGTTGTCTCTGATACATTGTTGTCTCTGATACATTGTTGTCTCTGATACGTTGTTCTATCTGATACGTTGTTGTCTCTGATACATTGTTGTCTCTGATACATTGTTGTCTCTGATACATTGTTGTCTCTGATACATTGTTGTCACTGATACGTTGTTGTCTCTGATACGTTGTTGTCTCTGATACATTGTTGTCACTGATACGTTGTTGTCTCTGATACATTGTTGTCTATGATACATTGTTGTCTCGGATACGTTGTTGTCTCTGATATATTGTTGTCTCGGATACATTGTTGTCACTGATACGTTGTTGTCTCTGATACATTGTTGTCTCTGATACATTGTTGTCTCGGATACGTTGTTGTCTCTGATATATTGTTGTCTCGGATACATTGTTGTCACTGATACGTTGTTCTATCTGATACATTGTTGTCTCTGATACATTGTTGTCTCTGATACATTGTTGTATCTGATACATTGTTGTCTCGGATACGTTGTTGTCTCGGATACATTGTTGTCTCGGATACATTGTTGTCACTGATACGTTGTTGTCTCTGATACATTGTTGTCTCTGATACATTGTTGTCTCTGATACATTGTTGTCTCTGATACATTGTTGTCTCTGATACATTGTTGTCTCTGATACATTGTTGTCACTGATACGTTGTTGTCTCTGATACGTTGTTGTCTCTGATACATTGTTGTCACTGATACGTTGTTGTCTCTGATACATTGTTGTCTCTGATACATTGTTGTCTCGGATACGTTGTTGTCTCTGATATATTGTTGTCTCGGATACATTGTTGTCACTGATACGTTGTTGTCTCTGATACATTGTTGTCTCTGATACATTGTTGTCTCGGATACGTTGTTGTCTCTGATATATTGTTGTCTCGGATACATTGTTGTCACTGATACGTTGTTCTATCTGATACATTGTTGTCTCTGATACATTGTTGTCTCTGATACATTGTTGTATCTGATACATTGTTGTCTCGGATACGTTGTTGTCTCGGATACATTGTTGTCTCGGATACATTGTTGTCACTGATACGTTGTTGTCTCTGATACATTGTTGTCTCTGATACATTGTTGTCTCTGATACATTGTTGTCTCTGATACATTGTTGTCTCTGATACATTGTTCTATCTGATACGTTGTTGTCACTGATACATTGTTGTCTCTGATACATTGTTCTATCTGATACGTTGTTGTCACTGATACATTGTTGTCACTGATACGTTGTTGTCTCGGATACATTGTTGTCACTGATACGTTGTTGTCTCTGATACATTGTTGTCTCTGATACATTGTTGTCTCTGATACGTTGCTGCCAGTTGTCGTGGTGGCGGCCGGGGCTGTATGATGGGGTCTGCACCTGGGACCCCTCCGACCATTGTGTGGTCTGTGTGACCGGGGCAGGTGACGGGCGTGCCCACACCCCATGGCTGCCAGCGTGGATGACGGATGGGTCATTTTGGGGTCTCTGCTCCTGGGCCCCTATAAAGTGTCCACCTGCTGTTTCCACCTCGGCCATGGCTTCCTACTGTTTTACAACATCTCTGCTTGATGTCAGGAAATGGAAACACTCCCAGTCAGGGTTGTAGCACTGCCTCCATTGTCTTTTGTGTGACCCCTGTAATAAGAATACAGGCTGCTTCATTCATGCAGCAGAGGTTTGTAACTGGGAATTTTCCAGCTGCTGTAACACTACAATGCCCAACATGTCCTGGCCTGTCTCCTGCTGGGCCTTGTAGTTCTGCATCCATCCGCGGGCACAGCGCCGTCGGCCCTCGCACTCCCCCCTGTGGCCGGTGTCCGCGGTGCACAGGAGGGGGCGGGGCTGAGCGCAGCTCTGGGGCTCAGTCACTACTGAACATGGCAGCGCGGTGAGCGGAGGAGCCGGAGACATGGTGAGCGGAGCCCGACTGTAGGCAGCGCCACCTGCCGCAGCGTGTGCACAGGCCCTGAGAGATGTGTGCACAGGCCCTGAGAGATGTGTGCACAGGCCCTGAGAGATGTGTGCGGCATGCTGTGTCCGGGGTGCTGCGGCCGCACTTGTGGTGTGTGTGTAACTTTCCTGCCTGACAGTTTGTGTAGTGTGATGTGGTGTGGTGTGCATATAACGCGTCGTGTCTGTGCTTTATAATCTGTGCCGTGTCGCGTCTGTGATATGTAGCGTACGCAGTGTCGCGTCTGTGATATGTAGGGTACGCAGTGTCGCGTCTGTGATATGTAGCGTACGCAGTGTCGCGTCTGTGATATGTAGCGTACGCAGTGTCGCGTCTGTGATATGTAGGGTACGCAGTGTCGCGTCTGTGATATGTAGGGTACGCAGTGTCGCGTCTGTGATATGTAGGGTACGCAGTGTCGCGTCTGTGATATGTAGGGTACGCAGTGTCGCGTCTGTGATATGTAGCGTACGCAGTGTCGCGTCTGTGATATGTAGGGTACGCCGTGTCGCGTCTGTGATATGTAGGGTACGCCGTGTCGCGTCTGTGATATGTAGGGTACGCAGTGTCGCGTCTGTGATATGTAGCGTACGCAGTGTCGCGTCTGTGATATGTAGGGTACGCAGTGTCGCGTCTGTGATATGTAGGGTACGCAGTGTCGCGTCTGCGATATGTAGGGTACGCCGTGTCGCGTCTGTGATATGTAGCGTGCACAGTGTCGCGTCTGTGATATGTAGGGTACGCAGTGTCGCGTCTGTGATATGTAGGGTACGCCGTGTCGCGTCTGTGATATGTAGGGTACGCCGTGTCGCGTCTGTGATATGTAGCGTACGCAGTGTCGCGTCTGCGATATGTAGCGTACGCAGTGTCGCGTCTGTGATATGTAGGGTACGCAGTGTCGCGTCTGTGATATGTAGGGTACGCAGTGTCGCGTCTGTGATATGTAGGGTACGCAGTGTCGCGTCTGTGATATGTAGCGTACGCAGTGTCGCGTCTGTGATATGTAGCGTACGCAGTGTCGCGTCTGTGATATGTAGGGTACGCAGTGTCGCGTCTGTGATATGTAGGGTACGCAGTGTCGCGTCTGTGATATGTAGGGTACGCAGTGTCGCGTCTGTGATATGTAGCGTACGCAGTGTCGCGTCTGTGATATGTAGGGTACGCAGTGTCGCGTCTGTGATATGTAGGGTACGCAGTGTCGCGTCTGTGATATGTAGGGTACGCAGTGTCGCGTCTGTGATATGTAGCGTACGCAGTGTCGCGTCTGTGATATGTAGCGTACGCAGTGTCGCGTCTGTGATATGTAGGGTACGCAGTGTCGCGTCTGTGATATGTAGCGTACGCAGTGTCGCGTCTGTGATATGTAGGGTACGCAGTGTCGCGTCTGTGATATGTAGGGTACGCAGTGTCGCGTCTGTGATATGTAGCGTACGCAGTGTCGCGTCTGTGATATGTAGGGTACGCAGTGTCGCGTCTGTGATATGTAGGGTACGCAGTGTCGCGTCTGCGATATGTAGGGTACGCAGTGTCGCGTCTGTGATATGTAGGGTACGCAGTGTCGCGTCTGTGATATGTAGGGTACGCAGTGTCGCGTCTGTGATATGTAGGGTACGCAGTGTCGCGTCTGTGATATGTAGCGTACGCAGTGTCGCGTCTGTGATATGTAGGGTACGCCGTGTCGTGTCTGTGATATGTAGCGTACGCAGTGTCGCGTCTGTGATATGTAGCGTACGCCGTATCGTGTCTGTGATATGTAGGGTACGCAGTGTCGCGTCTGCGATATGTAGGGTACGCCGTATCGTGTCTGTGATATGTAGGGTACGCAGTGTCGTGTCTGTGATATGTAGGGTACGCAGTGTCGCGTCTGTGATATGTAGCGTACGCAGTGTCGCGTCTGTGATATGTAGCGTACGCAGTGTCGCGTCTGTGATATGTAGGGTACGCAGTGTCGCGTCTGTGATATGTAGCGTACGCAGTGTCGCGTCTGTGATATGTAGGGTACGCAGTGTCGCGTCTGTGATATGTAGGGTACGCAGTGTCGCGTCTGTGATATGTAGCGTACGCAGTGTCGCGTCTGTGATATGTAGCGTACGCAGTGTCGCGTCTGTGATATGTAGGGTACGCAGTGTCGCGTCTGTGATATGTAGCGTACGCAGTGTCGCGTCTGTGATATGTAGGGTACGCAGTGTCGCGTCTGTGATATGTAGGGTACGCAGTGTCGCGTCTGTGATATGTAGCGTACGCAGTGTCGCGTCTGTGATATGTAGGGTACGCAGTGTCGCGTCTGTGATATGTAGGGTACGCAGTGTCGCGTCTGTGATATGTAGCGTACGCAGTGTCGCGTCTGTGATATGTAGCGTACGCAGTGTCGCGTCTGTGATATGTAGGGTACGCAGTGTCGCGTCTGTGATATGTAGCGTACGCAGTGTCGCGTCTGTGATATGTAGGGTACGCAGTGTCGCGTCTGTGATATGTAGGGTACGCCGTGTCGCGTCTGTGATATGTAGGGTACGCCGTGTCGCGTCTGTGATATGTAGCGTACGCAGTGTCGCGTCTGCGATATGTAGCGTACGCAGTGTCGCGTCTGTGATATGTAGGGTACGCAGTGTCGCGTCTGTGATATGTAGGGTACGCAGTGTCGCGTCTGTGATATGTAGGGTACGCAGTGTCGCGTCTGTGATATGTAGGGTACGCAGTGTCGCGTCTGTGATATGTAGGGTACGCCGTGTCGCGTCTGTGATATGTAGCGTACGCAGTGTCGCGTCTGTGATATGTAGCGTACGCAGTGTCGCGTCTGTGATATGTAGGGTACGCAGTGTCGCGTCTGTGATATGTAGCGTACGCAGTGTCGCGTCTGTGATATGTAGGGTACGCAGTGTCGCGTCTGTGATATGTAGGGTACGCCGTGTCGCGTCTGTGATATGTAGGGTACGCCGTGTCGCGTCTGTGATATGTAGCGTACGCAGTGTCGCGTCTGTGATATGTAGGGTACGCCGTGTCGCGTCTGTGATATGTAGGGTACGCCGTGTCGCGTCTGTGATATGTAGGGTACGCCGTGTCGCGTCTGTGATATGTAGCGTACGCAGTGTCGCGTCTGCGATATGTAGCGTACGCAGTGTCGCGTCTGTGATATGTAGGGTACGCAGTGTCGCGTCTGTGATATGTAGGGTACGCAGTGTCGCGTCTGTGATATGTAGGGTACGCCGTGTCGCGTCTGCGATATGTAGGGTACGCCGTGTCGCGTCTGTGATATGTAGGGTACGCAGTGTCGTGTCTGTGATATGTAGGGTACGCAGTGTCGCGTCTGTGATATGTAGGGTACGCAGTGTCGGGTCTGTGATATGTAGGGTACGCCGTGTCGCGTCTGCGATATGTAGGGTACGCAGTGTCGCGTCTGTGATATGTAGGGTACGCAGTGTCGCGTCTGTGATATGTAGCGTACGCAGTGTCGCGTCTGTGATATGTAGGGTACGCCGTGTCGCGTCTGTGATATGTAAGGTACGCAGTGTCGCGTCTGTGATATGTAGCGTACGCAGTGTCGCGTCTGTGATATGTAGGGTACGCCGTGTCGCGTCTGTGATATGTAAGGTACGCAGTGTCGCGTCTGTGATATGTAGGGTACGCAGTGTCGCGTCTGTGATATGTAAGGTACGCAGTGTCGCGTCTGTGATTAGTGGCGTGCGCCTTGTTGCGTCTGTGATTAGTGGCGTGCGCCTTGTTGCGTCTGTGATTAGTAGCGTGCTCTGTGTCACGTCTGTGATTAGTAGCTTGCACCGTGTTGTGTCTGTGATTAGTGGCGTGCGCCTTGTTGCGTTTGTGATTAGTAGCGTGCGCTGTGTTGCGTCTGTGATTAGTAGCTTGCACCGTGTTGCGTCTGTGATTAGTAGCTTGCACCGTGTTGTGTCTGTGATTAGTAGCGTGCTCCGTGTTGTGTCTGTGATTAGTAGCGTGCTCTGTGTTGTGTCTGTGATTAGTAGCGTGCTCTGTGTTGTGTCTGTGATTAGTAGCGTGCTCTGTGTTGTGTCTGTGATTAGTAGCGTGCTCCGTGTTGTGTCTGTGATTAGTAGCTTGCACCGTGTTGCGTCTGTGATTAGTAGCTTGCACCGTGTTGTGTCTGTGATTAGTAGCGTGCTCTGTGTTGTGTCTGTGATTAGTAGCGTGCTCTGTGTTGTGTCTGTGATTAGTAGCGTGCTCTGTGTTGTGTCTGTGATTAGTAGCGTGCTCTGTGTTGTGTCTGTGATTAGTAGCGTGCTCTGTGTTGTGTCTGTGATTAGTAGCGTGCTCCGTGTTGTGTCTGTGATTAGTAGCGTACTCCGTGTTGTGTCTGTGATTAGTAGCGTACTCCGTGTTGTGTCTGTGATTAGTAGCGTACTCCGTGTTGTGTCTGTCATTAGTAGCGTGCTCCATGTTGCGTGTGTGATTAGTAGCGTGCTCCGTGTTGTGTCTGTGATTAGTAGCGTGCTCCGTGTTGTGTCTGTGATTAGTAGCGTGCTCCGTGTTGTGTCTGTGATTAGTAGCGTGCTCCGTGTTGTGTCTCTGATTAGTAGCGTACTCCGTGTTGTCTGTGATTAGTAGCTTGCTCCATGTTGCGTGTGTGATTAGTAGCGTGCTCCGTGTTGCGTCTGTGATTAGTAGCTTGCACCGTGTTGTCTGTGATTAGTAGCGTGCTACGTGTTGTCTGTGATTAGTAGCGTGCGCCGTGTTGCGTCTGTGATTAGTAGCGTGCTCCGTGTTGTGTCTGTCTTTAGTAGCGTGCGCCGTGTTGCGTCTGTGATTAGTAGCGTGCTACGTGTTGTGTCTGTCTTTAGTAGCGTGCGCCGTGTTGCGTCTGTGATTAGTAGCTTGCACCGTGTTGTGTCTGTGATTAGTAGCGTGCTCCGTGTTGTGTCTGTGATTAGTAGCGTGCGCCGTGTTGCGTCTGTCATTAGTAGCTGTGATTAGTAGCTTACGCCGTGTTGCGTCTGTGATTAGTAGCGTGCTCCGTGTTGTGTCTGTGATTAGTAGCATGCACCGTGTTGTCTGTCATTAGTAGCTTGCACCGTGTTGTGTCTGTGATTAGTAGCGTTCTCTGTGTTGTGTCTGTGATTAGTAGCGTGCTCTGTGTCACGTCTGTGATTAGTAGCGTGCACCGTGTTGCGTCTGTGATTAGTAGCGTGCTCTGTGTCACGTCTGTGATTAGTAGCGTGCTCCGTGTTGCGTCTGTGATTAGTAGCGTGCTCTGTCACGTCTGTGATTAGTAGCGTGCACCGTGTTGCGTCTGTGATTAGTAGCGTGCTCTGTGTCACGTCTGTGATTAGTAGCGTACTCCGTGTTGCGTCTGTGATTAGTAGCGTGCACCGTGTTGCGTCTGTGATTAGTAGCGTACTCCGTGTTGCGTCTGTGATTAGTAGCGTACTCCGTGTTGCGTCTGTGATTAGTAGCGTGCACCGTGTTGCGTCTGTGATTAGTAGCGTGCTCTGTGTCACGTCTGTGATTAGTAGCGTGCTCCGTGTTGCGTCTGTGATTAGTAGCATGCTCCGTGTTGTGTCTGTGATTAGTAGCGTACTCCGTGTTGTGTCTGTGATTAGTAGCGTACTCCGTGTTGTGTCTGTGATTAGTAGCTTGCACCGTGTTGTGTCTGTGATTAATAGCTTGCTCCATGTTGCGTGTGTGATTAGTAGCGTGCTCCGTGTTGTGTCTGTGATTAGTAGCGTGCTCCGTGTTGTGTCTGTGATTAGTAGCTTGCACCGTGTTGTGTCTGTCATTAGTAGCGTGCTCCGTGTTGTGTCTGTGATTAGTAGCGTGCTCCGTGTTGTGTCTGTGATTAGTAGCTTGCACCGTGTTGTGTCTGTGATTAGTAGCGTGCTCCGTGTTGTCTGTGATTAGTAGCTTGCACCGTGTTGTGTCTGTGATTAGTAGCGTGCTCTGTGTTGTCTGTGATTAGTAGCTTGCTCCGTGTTGCGTGTGTGATTAGTAGCGTGCTCCGTGTTGTGTCTGTGATTAGTAGCGTGCGCCGTGTTGTGTCTGTGATTAGTAGCGTGCTCCGTGTTGAGTCTGTCATTAGTAGCGTGCGCCGTGTTGCGTCTGTGATTAGTAGCTTGCACCATGTTGTGTCTGTGATTAGTAGCGTGCGCCGTGTCGCGTCTGTGATTAGTAGCGTGCTCCGTGTTGTGTCTGTGATTAGTAGCTTGCACCGTGTTGTGTCTGTGATTAGTAGCGTGCGCCGTGTCGCGTCTGTGATTAGTAGCGTGCTCCGTGTTGTGTCTGTGATTAGTAGCGTGCTCCGTGTTGTGTCTGTGATTAGTAGCGTGCTCCGTGTTGTGTCTGTGATTAGTAGCGTGCGCCGTGTCGCGTCTGTGATTAGTAGCGTGCTCCGTGTTGTGTCTGTGATTAGTAGCGTGCGCCGTGTCGCGTCTGTGATTAGTAGCGTGCGCCGTGTTGCGTCTGTGATTAGTAGCTTGCACCGTGTTGTGTCTGTGATTAGCATGCGCCGTGTCGCGTCTGTGATTAGTAGCGTGCGCCGTGTCGCGTCTGTGATTAGTAGCGGGCTCCGTGTTGCGTCTGTCATTAGTAGCGGGCCCGTGTTGTGTCTGTGATTAGTAGCGGGCGCCGTGTTGCGTCTGTGATTAGTAGCGTGCGCCGTGTTGTGTCTGTGATTAGTAGCGGGCCCGTGTTGAGTTTGTGATTAGTAGCGTGCGCCGTGTCGCGTCTGTGATTAGTAGCGTGCTCCGTGTTGTGTCTGTGATTAGTAGCGTGCTCCGTGTTGTGTCTGTGATTAGTAGCTGTGATTAGTAGCTTACGCCGTGTTGAGTCTGTCATTAGTAGCGGGCGCCGTGTTGCGTCTGTGATTAGTAGCTTACGCCGTGTTGTGTCTGTGATTAGTAGCTTACGCCGTGTTGAGTCTGTCATTAGTAGCGGGCGCCGTGTTGCGTCTGTGATTAGTAGCGTGCTCCGTGTTGTGTCTGTGATTAGTAGCTTACGCCGTGTTGTGTCTGTGATTAGTAGCGTGCGCCGTGTTGCGTCTGTGATTAGTAGCTTGCACCGTGTTGTTTCTGTGATTAGTAGCGTGCGCCGTGTTGTGTCTGTGATTAGTAGCGTGCTCCGTGTTGCGTCTGTCATTAGTAGCATGCTCCGTGTTGTGTCTGTTATTAGTAGCTTACGCCGCGTTGAGTCTGTCATTAGTAGCGGGCGCCGTGTTGCGTCTGTGATTAGTAGCTTACGCCGTGTTGCGTCTGTGATTAGTAGCTTGCACCGTGTTGAGTCTGTCATTAGTAGCTTGCGCCGTGTTGCGTCTGTCATTAGTAGCTTACGCCGTGTTGCGTCTGTGATTAGTAGCTGTGATTACTAGCTTGCACCGTGTTGAGTCTGTCATTAGTAGCTTGCGCCGCGTTGAGTCTGTCATTAGTAGCGGGCGCCGTGTTGCGTCTGTGATTAGTAGCGTGCTCCGTGTTGCGTCTGTCATTAGTAGCATGCTCCGTGTTGTGTCTGTGATTAGTAGCGGGCGCCGTGTTGCGTCTGTGATTAGTAGCGTGCTCCGTGTTGCGTCTGTCATTAGTAGCATGCTCCGTGTTGTGTCTGTGATTAGTAGCGGGCGCCGTGTTGCGTCTGTGATTAGTAGCGTGCTCCGTGTTGCGTCTGTGATTAGTAGCGTGCTCCGTGTTGTGTCTGTGATTAGTAGCATGCTCCGTGTTGTGTCTGTGATTAGTAGCTGTGATTAGTAGCTTACGCCGTGTTGCGTCTGTGATTAGTAGCTGTGATTAGTAGCTTGCGCCGTGTTGCGTCTGTGATTAGTAGCTTACGCCGTGTTGCGTCTGTGATTAGTAGCTTACGCCGTGTTGCGTCTGTGATTAGTAGCTTACGCCGTGTTGCGTCTGTGATTAGTAGCTTGCACCGTGTTGAGTCTGTCATTAGTAGCTTGCGCCGTGTTGCGTCTGTCATTAGTAGCTTACGCCGTGTTGCGTCTGTGATTAGTAGCTGTGATTACTAGCTTGCACCGTGTTGAGTCTGTCATTAGTAGCGGGCACCGTGTTGAGTCTGTCATTAGTAGCTTGCACCGTGTTGCGTCTGTCATTAGTAGCTTACGCCGTGTTGCGTCTGTGATTAGTAGCTGTGATTACTAGCTTGCACCGTGTTGAGTCTGTCATTAGTAGCTTGCGCCGTGTTGTGTCTGTGATTACTAGCTTGCACCGTGTTGAGTCTGTCATTAGTAGCTTGCGCCGTGTTGCGTCTGTCATTAGTAGCTTGCACCGTGTTGAGTCTGTCATTAGTAGCTTGCGCCGTGTTGCGTCTGTCATTAGTAGCTTACGCCGTGTTTGTGTCTGTGATTAGTAGCTTGCACCGTGTTGAGTCTGTCATTAGTAGCGTGCGCCGTGTTGCGTCTGTGAAGTGTAGCGCGCTCGGTGTGTGGTTTTTGTCCCTGTCGTGCGTGCTGTCCTGTCGCTGTCATTCGTATGTTGTGTGTGTGCCCTGTGAGGGTTGTGCTGCTCGTCCACCATTTTTCTGACCCTTGTGTACGCCCGGTGTGATCACTATATATTATGACTTGTGTGCGGTGCCTTCACGTTGTGTCACTCTCGGCCATGATACGTCGGTGCCTCGAGCGCGGGGTCACCTGCTGACCACCCTTGGGGGGGGCAGTAATGGTGGCGTTAGTGGATGTCCCCTTGGTGAATGTATATAGAGCGGTGTTTCTGCCCTGGGTGATCAGCGGCCCCATCCTGGACACAGATATTTATCAGTGTGACTGATCTTTGGGGCATCCAGGCTGGCTAGTGCAGGGCATCAGTGCCCCCCAGACGGTGACCGCTGGGCAGATGGTGATGTACTGGATAACATGGATCCCAGGAGTGACTGCCCAGTGTTTCTGGTAATTCGCCGGCCACCTTTGGCATGGCGCTGTGCCAGGATACCTGTGCAGATGGCTGATGTGATGGGCACCTGGGATCTGCGGAGGAGTGTTGTGCTACTGATGATGTGCACGGGATGTATTGATGCCGGAGCAGACTGGCACATCAGCAGCGCCCTGGGGTATAACGTGCCGCTGCGCCAATGATACTGGTGCCGGCCAGAGATGTGCACGGCATCACAAGCGTCCCGGCACACCAGCGGGTTCCCTTCCTATCACCCGGCACCAGAGCAGACCCATGCCCAGTGCTCAGCTCCAGAATGCCCCCAGTGCAGGACAGGACATGAGATACTTCAGAGGATCAGGCGCAGACTCTGGATCCTACCGTGGGAAGGACGGCGCTGTGCGGCCCTGGGAGGAAAGAAACATGTTTAATCTGGGCCTGTGCCAGTGTAGAATAAGCCGAGGCTGGTGACCCGGAGTCTGCTGCGCTGCAGGTACTGCGGCACCGTGTGTCAGCGATCAGATACTGGACAGGAACGCAAGAAAATAAAACAGGTGCCGGGGGCTTGTATTTCCAGCCTACAAAACCCTAACTTCCCTGAGCCAGCCCAAGTGTGCGGAGAAAAAAGAGGAAATTGTTTTTGTATCTGCAGCATTAAGCTAAATTGATAAGAATAATAACAGCCATGGAAGCACCACAGAGGTGCTGGCATTGTACGATCCACCACCCCGCGTATACCGCACCTCTGATATACACTGAGCGCAAATAATAACATGGCCCTGACACTAAGGGGACCCTGCGACTACCCTGTGCCTGTATCCTGAGTTACATTCTGTACTATACCCCAGAGCTGCGCTCACTATTCTGCTGGTGCAGTCACTGTGTACATACATTACATTACTGATCCTGAGTTACATCCAGTATTATACTCCAGAGCTGCGCTCACTATTCTGCTGGTGCAGTCTCGGCACACTGCATGGTTTCTCCATCGCTCCGCTCCCTGTGCAGATTCGGATATTTACTTTTTGTCTGGAGGTTTTTGTTCCTCTTTCTGGCCTCTCCCGTCTCTTCACATAACTGATCACCGCCTCCATTGTCATCAAGGTAAATTTGGTGTCTGGGGAATGTGAAGGGTTAAACACTGATCTCACAATGGTCATTGCTATTGACGAGACCACAGACTAGAGAGCAGCGCGGCCGCAGTGATCGGGTCAGTGGTCACCACTACAGGGGCATTTTCAGGTGGGGTGCACTGAGTTTGTATGTCGTGTTCAGGCATATATTTTTATATATATATATATATATATATATATATATATATATATATATATATATATATTATATTTATACGCATAGGGCTATTTACAGCCTCCAGAGACGGACGCGGAGATGCTGGACTATTCTGGATCTGCAATGCTGATCAATCCCCACTGTCCGCAGCTTCCAGGAAAGTGATGCAACAGTCGTGTGTCGTCCACACCAAGTAACGCTGCTCTTTCTGCAGTATTGCACTGACCAACAAGTCATAGTGGCCAAGCAGCTGAGACTGGAGGAGCTGGGGATGACGTCGGAAGCTCTTTTTTTTCATACATTTTTTTGTTGTGGCAAATTTAACCTTGTTCAACAGCATCCCAGAGCTCAGCATCCTGGATGGCTGAGAGTTTATGTAGGGTCACTCGGTGCCTGGACTCTCAGGTCATTAAGACTGTAGTAAATATGGGGACCCCGTGTGTTGCTCTGTCCCTACTCTTTGGTCCTTGCTCCCCCTGCCCTCCGGTCCTTGCTCCCCCTGTGCTCCAGTCCTTGTTCCCCCTGTGCTCCGGTCCTTGCTCTCCCTGTGCTCCGGTCCTTGCTCCCGTACACTTCGGCCCTTTCCGCCGATCATTGACCCCTGCTCTCCGGTCCTTGCCTCCAATCCACTGTGTTCTGATCCTTGCTCCCCTGCACTCCGATCCTTGCTCCTCTGCACTCCTGTCCTTGCCACTGATCCTTGCCCCCCCTGCGCTCAGGTCTTTGCCTCCGATCCTTGCCCCCATACACTCCGGTCCTTACCCCCCCTGCGCTCAGGTCCTTGCTCCCCCTGCTCTCCAATCCTTGCTCCCCTGCACTCCGGTCCTTGCCACCGACCCTTCCCCCCTGTGCTCCGGTCCTTGCCTCCGATCCTTGCTCCGATCCTTGACCCCCTGTGCTCCGGTCCTTGCCTCCGATCCTTGCTCCCCTGTGCTCTGGTCTTTGCCTCCGATCCTTGTTCCCCTGTGCTCTGGTCCTTGCTCCCTCTGCGCTCCGGTCCTTGCTCTACTGTGCTCCGATCCTTGCTCCCCCTGCGCTCCGGTTTTTGCCCCCCTGTGCTACGATCCTTGCTCCCTTGTGCTCTGGTCTTTGCCTCCGATCCTTGTTCCCCTGTGCTCTGGTCCTTCCTCCCCCTGCGCTGCGGTCCTTGCTCTACTGTGCTCCGATCCTTGCTCCCCCTGCGCTCCGGTCCTTGCCCCCCTGTGCTCCGATCCTTGCTCCCCTGTGCTCCGATCCTTGCTCCCCTGTGCTCAGGTCTTTGCCTCCGATCCTTGCTCCCCTGTGCTCTGGTCCTTATCCCCCTGCGTCCAGGTCCTTGCTCCCCCTGCGCTCCGATCCCTGCTCCCCTGCACTCCGGTCCTTGCCACCGATCCTTGCCCCCCTGCACCCCGGTCCTTGCCTCAGATCCTTGTCCAACTGCGCTCCGGTCCTTGCCTCCAATCCTTGCCCCACTGTGCTCCATCCTTGCCTCCGATCTTTGCTCCCCTGTGCTCTGGTCCTTGCTCCCCCTGTGCTCCTGTCCTTGCCTCCGATCCTTGCCCCCCTGCGCTCCGATCCTTGCCCCCCTGTGCTCCTAACCTTGCTCCCTTGTGCTCTGGTCCTTCCTCCCCCTGCGCTCTGGTGCTTGCCCCCCCCTGCTCTCCGATCCTTGCTCCCCTGCGCTCCTGTCCTTGCCTCCGATCCTTGCCCCCCCTGTGCTCCGATCCTTGCTCCCCCTGCGCTCTGGTCCTTGCCTCCGATCCTTGCCCCCCTGCGCTTCGGTCCTTGCTCCCCCTGCTCTCCGGTCCTTGTCTCCAATTTTTGCCCCACTGTGCTCCATACTTGCTCCCCTGTGCTCTGGTCCTTTCTCCCCCTGTGCTTTGGTCATTTTCCTCTGATCCTTGCCCCCTTGCGCTCCAATCCTTGCTCCCCTGTGCTCTGGTCCTTGCCTCCGATCCTTGCTCCCCTGTGCTCTGGTCCTTGCTCCCCTTGTGCTCCGGTCCTTGCCTCCGATCCTTGCCCCACTGAGCTCCGATCTTTGCTCCCCTGTGCTCTGGTCCTTGCTCCCCCTGTGCTTCGGTCCTTGCCTCTGATCCTTGCCCCACTGCGCTCCGGTCCTTGCTCCCCCTGCTCTCCGGTCCTTGCTCCCCCTGCTCTCCGGTCCTTGCCTCCGATCCTTGCTCCCCTGCGCTCCGGTCCTAGCCCCCCCGTGCTCCGATCCTTGCTCCCCTGCGCTCCGGTCCTTGCCATCCCCCCTGTGCTCCGATCTTTGCTCCCCTGCGCTCCGGTCCTTGCCCCCCCTGTGCTCCGATCCTTGCTCCCCTGCGCTCCGGTCCTTGCTCCCCTGCACTTTGGCCCTTGCCGCCGATCCTTGACCCCTGCACTCCGTTCCTTGCCTCCAATCCACTGTGCTCCGATCCTTGCTCCCCTGCACTCTGATCCTTGCTCCCCTGCACTCCTGTCCTTGCCACTGATCCTTGACCCCGCTGCGCTCAGGTCTTTGCCTCCGATCCTTGCCCCCATGCGCTCCGGTCCTTACCCCCCTGCGCTCAGGTCCTTGCTCCCCTGCACTCCGGTCCTTGCCACCTATCCTTCCCCCCTGTGCTCAGGTCCTTGCCTCCGATCCTTGCTCCCCTGTGCTCCGATCCTTGACCCCCTGTGCTCCGATCCTTGCCTCTGATCCTTGCTCCCCTGTGCTCTGGTCTTTGCCTCCAATCCTTGTTCCCCTGTACTTTGGTCCTTGCTCCCCCTGCGCTCCGGTCCTTGTCCCAATGTGCTCCGACCCTTGCTCCTCCTGCGCTCCGATCCTTGCTCCCCTGTGCTCAGGTCTTTGCCTCCGATCCTTGCTCCCCTGTGCTCTGGTCCTTACCCCCCCCCCCCCCCTGCGTCCAGGTCCTTGCTCCCCCTGCGCTCCGATCCTTTCTCTCCTGCACTCCGGTCCTTGCCACCGATCCTTGCCCCCCTGTGCTCCTAACCTTGCTCCCCTGTGCTCTGGTCCTTGCTCCTCTGTGCTCTGATCCTTGCTCCCCTGTGCTCTGGTCCTTGCCTCCGATCCTTGCTCCCCTGTGTTCTGGTCCTTCCTCCCCCTGCGCTCTGGTCCTTGCCCCCCCTGCTCTCCGATCCTTGCTCCCCTGCGCTCCTGTCCTTGCCTCCAATCCTTGCCCCACTGTGCTCCATCCTTGCCTCCGATCCTTGCTCCCCTGTGCTCTCGTCCTTGCTTCCCCTGTGCTCCGGTCCTTGCCTCCGGTCCTTGCCCCCCTGCGCTCCGATCCATGCCCCCCCCGTGCTCCTAACCTTGCTCCCCTGTGCTCTGGTCCTTGCGTCCGATTCTTGCTCTCCTGTGCTCTGGTCCTTGCTCCCCCTGTGCTCTGGTCCTTGCCCCCCCCCTGCTCTCCGATCCTTGCTCCCCTGCGCTCCGGTCCTTGCCTCCGATCCTTGCCCCCCCTGTGCTCCGATCCTTGCTCCCCCTGTGCTCTGGTCCTTGCCTCCGATCCTTGCTCCCCTGCGCTCTGGTCCTTGCCTCCAATCCTTGCCCCCCTGTGCTCCGGTCCTTGCCTCCAATCCTTGCCCCACTGTGCTCCATCTTTGCCTCCAATCCTTGCCCCACTATGCTCCATCTTTGCCTCCGATCCTTGCTCCCCTGTGCTCTGGTCCTTGCTCTCCCTGCGCTTTGGTCCTTTCCTCTGATCCTTGCCCCCCTGCGCTCCAATCCTTGCTCCCCTGTGCTCTGGTCCTTGCCTCCAATCCTTGCCCCCCCCCCCTGTGCTGCGATCCTTGCTCCCCCTGTGCTCCGATCCTTGCCTCCGATCCTTGCTCCCCTGCGCGCTGGTCCTTGCCTCCGATCCTTGCCCCCCTGTGCTCTGATCCTTGATCCCCCTGTGCTCAGGTCCTTACCGCCGATCCTTGGCCCCTGTGCTCTGATCCTTGCTTCCCTGCGCTCCGGTCCTTGCTCCCCCTGTTCTCCGGTCCTTGCCTCCAATCCTTGCCCCACTGTGCTCCATCTTTGCCTCCGATCCTTGCTCCCCTGTGCTTTTGTCCTTGCTCCCCCTGTGCTCCGGTCCTTGCCTCCGATCCTTGCTCCCCTGTGCTCTGGTCCTTGCTCCCCTGTGCTCTGGTCCTTGCTCCCCTGTGCTCTGGTCCTTGCCTCCGATCCTTGCTCCCCTGTGCTCTGGTCCTTGCTCCCCCTGTGCTCTGGTCCTTGCTCCCCCTGTGCTCTGGTCCTTGCTCCCCCTGTGCTCTGGTCCTTGCTCCCCCTGTGCTCCGATCCTTGCTCCCCTGTGCTCTGGTCCTTGCTCTCCCTGCGCTTCTGTCCTTGCCCCCCCCTGTACTCCGATCCTTGCTCCCCTGCGCTCCGGTCCTTGCCCCCCCTGTACTCCGATCCTTGCTCCCCCTGCTCTCTGGTCCTTGACCCTGGCTCTCCAGTCCCTGCCCTGGTTCTGGGCTCTGCTTATTGTTTCTGCTTTCATTTGCATCACTGCTCTCACTTTTGCATAAAGGAAGTTTGTTGCCCGTGATTAACCCTTTTGGTGCATTCTTTCTCATGTGCCGACAGTTGAGCATTTTTTTGCAAATATTTGTTTTTATGGCTTTTGTGCTGCTTAGGATCATCTTTTCCAGAGCTGCTTTCAAAATTCTGCCTCTAGGAATGAGCCATTTATCTCCAGCCTGTTGTCATTCATCCTAATGTATGTGGGGAGGGGCTGAGCTGTCGATCACTGATTATGACCGCCCACTGGACTCCAGACAAAGCTGACATTCCTTCTTGGCTGGTGCGGCCGCCCTCCCTGATTCCTTTCATATATTTGTCAGCTTTCCATCTCATGAGCGTCCTACGGCTTCTTTATATGGGGCACAGTCGCCATGACTGGCCGGGGCAGCACCGCTGCCGATGACGTTTTCAGTAGTTAATAAAGTTTTATTGTCAGACGCTCCCGTGTTCTGCACTGATTGTGAGGTTACAAGAATCGGTGATGTGAGTGTACAACATTCCGCACTTAGAACCCGCAGATATTTAGTGACACCTCAGAGGAGAACCGTTACCATAAAAGTGTGTGCGATTAATAGGAGGGCAACTGGAAGCGCACAATGGCACCCGAGCTGCTGCTTTTTTTTTTTCTTTTTTTTTTTTTAAATCCGCCACACGGATCCAGAGATCTACACCTTTTTATTTGGTGGCGATTTTTATAGTCTTTACCAAAGGTGCGTGGGTCACAGAGTAATTAATTCAGAGCAGCATAAAGACACGCCCCTGAGTATCTGTGAGCCACGCCCCCTGTAGGAACCACAGTAACTATGTACAGTAAATAGTAAGGCCCTGATCTCTGCATCCGTACTGCAGGGAGACAACAGCACAAGCTGCCGACCGCTCCTCTAACAGTACGTAGAAAGCCTTATATTAGGGAACCAGGAGGAAGAGCTAAAGCAACATCCGATGTCAGAAAGAAGGGATTTCACTGTGATCTATTATGTGTAGAAAGTGACATTCAATAAAAGCAACAATAAATCCGTGCAGAAGCCCATAATGATGTGATGTGTACAGAGCCGTATTTACTCATCACATCCTGTATACTGTATAATTAACACCATCAACAACGGGAACATCACACAACTATTACTGCATGAGGCTCCGAGAAATCCTGTACTGATCCTGAGTTACATCTATTACATAGAGTATACTCCAGAGCTGCACTCACTATTCTGCTGGTGCAGCCACTGTGTACATACATTACATTACTGATCCTGAGTTACATCCTGTATTATACTCCAGAGCTGCACTCACTATTCTGCTGGTGCAGCCACTGTGTACATACATTACATTACTGATCCTGAGTTACATCCTGTATTATACTCCAGAGCTGCACTCACTATTCTGCTGGTGCAGCCACTGTGTACATACATTACATTACTGATCCTGAGTTACATCCTGTATTATACTCCAGAGCTGCACTCACTATTCTGCTGGTGCAGCCACTGTGTACATACATTACATTACTGATCCTGAGTTACATCCTGTATTATACTCCAGAGCTGCACTCACTATTCTGCTGGTTCAGTCACTGTGCACATACATTACATTACTGATCCTGAGTTACATCCTGTATTATACTCCAGAGCTGCACTCACTATTCTGCTGGTGCAGTCACTGTGTACATACATTACTGATCCTGAGTTACATCCTGTATTATACCCCAGAGCTACACTCACTATTCTGCTGGTGCAGTCACTGTGTACATACATTATATTACTGATCCTGAGTTACATCCTGTATTATACTCCAGAGCTATACTCACTATTCTGCTGGTGCAGTCACTGTGTACATACATTACATTACTGATCCTGAGTTACCTCCTGTATTATACCCCAGAGCTGCACTCACTAGTCTGCTGGTGCAGTCACTGTGTACATACATTACATTACTGATCCTGAGTTACCTCCTGTATTATACTCCAGAGCTGCACTCACTATTCTGCTGGTGCAGTCACTGTGCACATACATTACATTACTGATCCTGAGTTACATCCTGTATTATACTCCAGAGCTGCACTCACTATTCTGCTGGTGCAGTCACTGTGTACATACATTACTGATCCTGAGTTACATCCTGTATTATACCCCAGAGCTACACTCACTATTCTGCTGGTGCAGTCACTGTGCACATACATTACATTACTGATCCTGAGTTACCTCCTGCATTATACCCCAGAGCTGCACTCACTATTCTGCTGGTGCAGTCACTGTGTACATACATTACTGATCCTGAGTTACATCCTGTATTATACTCCAGAGCTGCACTCACTATTCTGCTGGTGCAGTCACTGTGTACATACATTACATTACTGTTCCTGAGTTACATCCTGTATTATACTCCAGAGCTGCACTCACTATTCTGCTGGTGCAGTCACTGTGTACATACATTACATTACTGATCCTGAGTTACATCCTGTATTATACTCCAGAGCTGCACTCACTATTCTGCTGGTGCAGTCACTGTGTACATACATTACATTACTGATCCTGAGTTACATCCTGTATTATACTCCAGAGCTGCGCTCACTATTCTGCTGGTGCATTCACTGTGTACATACATTACATTACTGATCCTGAGTTACCTCCTGTATTATACCCCAGAGCTGCACTCACTATTCTGCTGGTGCAGTCACTGTGTACATACATTACATTACTGATCCTGAGTTACATCCTGTATTATACTCCAGAGCTGCACTCACTATTCTGCTGGTGCAGTCACTGTGTACATACATTACTGATCCTGAGTTACATCCTGTATTATACCCCAGAGCTACACTCACTATTCTGCTGGTGCAGTCACTGTGCACATACATTACATTACTGATCCTGAGTTACCTCCTGCATTATACCCCAGAGCTGCACTCACTATTCTGCTGGTGCAGTCACTGTGTACATGCATTACTGATCCTGAGTTACATCCTGTATTATACTCCAGAGCTGCACTCACTATTCTGCTGGTGCAGTCACTGTGTACATACATTAGATTACTGTTCCTGAGTTACATCCTGTATTATACTCCAGAGCTGCACTCACTATTCTGCTGGTGCAGTCACTGTGTACATACATTACATTACTGATCCTGAGTTACATCCTGTATTATACTCCAGAGCTGCACTCACTATTCTGCTGGTGCAGTCACTGTGTACATACATTACATTACTGATCCTGAGTTACATCCTGTATTATACTCCAGAGCTGCACTCACTATTCTGCTGGTGCAGTCACTGTGTACATACATTACATTACTGATCCTGAGTTACATCCTGTATTATACTCCAGAGCTGCACTCACTATTCTGCTGGTGCAGTCACTGTGTACATACATTACTGATCCTGAGTTACATCCTGTATTATACCCCAGAGCTACACTCACTATTCTGCTGGTGCAGTCACTGTGTACATACATTACATTACTGATCCTGAGTTACATCCTGTATTATACTCCAGAGCTGCACTCACTATTCTGCTGGTGCAGTCACTGTGTACATACATTACATTACTGATCCTGAGTTACATCCTGTATTATACTCCAGAGCTGCACTCACTATTCTGCTGGTGCAGTCACTGTGTACATACATTACTGATCCTGAGTTACATCCTGTATTATACTCCAGAGCTGCACTCACTATTCTGCTGGTGCAGTCACTGTGTACATACATTACATTACTGTTCCTGAGTTACATCCTGTATTATACTCCAGAGCTGCACTCACTATTCTGCTGGTGCAGTCACTGTGTACATACATTACATTACTGATCCTGAGTTACATCCTGTATTATACTCCAGAGCTGCACTCACTATTCTGCTGGTGCAGTCACTGTGTACATACATTACATTACTGATCCTGAGTTACATCCTGTATTATACTCCAGAGCTGCACTCACTATTCTGCTGGTGCAGTCACTGTGTACATACATTACTGATCCTGAGTTACATCCTGTATTATACCCCAGAGCTACACTCACTATTCTGCTGGTGCAGTCACTGTGCACATACATTACATTACTGATCCTGAGTTACCTCCTGCATTATACCCCAGAGCTGCACTCACTATTCTGCTGGTGCAGTCACTGTGTACATACATTACTGATCCTGAGTTACATCCTGGATTATACTCCAGAGCTGCACTCACTATTCTGCTGGTGCAGTCACTGTGTACATACATTACATTACTGTTCCTGAGTTACATCCTGTATTATACTCCAGAGCTGCACTCACTATTCTGCTGGTGCAGTCACTGTGTACATACATTACATTACTGATCCTGAGTTACATCCTGTATTATACTCCAGAGCTGCACTCACTATTCTGCTGGTGCAGTCACTGTGTACATACATTACATTACTGATCCTGAGTTACATCCTGTATTATACTCCAGAGCTGCACTCACTATTCTGCTGGTGCAGTCACTGTGTACATACATTACATTACTGATCCTGAGTTACATCCTGTATTATACTCCAGAGCTGCACTCACTATTCTGCTGGTGCAGTCACTGTGTACATACATTACTGATCCTGAGTTACATCCTGTATTATACCCCAGAGCTACACTCACTATTCTGCTGGTGCAGTCACTGTGCACATACATTACATTACTGATCCTGAGTTACCTCCTGCATTATACCCCAGAGCTGCACTCACTATTCTGCTGGTGCAGTCACTGTGTACATACATTACTGATCCTGAGTTACATCCTGTATTATACTCCAGAGCTGCACTCACTATTCTGCTGGTGCAGTCACTGTGTACATACATTACATTACTGTTCCTGAGTTACATCCTGTATTATACTCCAGAGCTGCACTCACTATTCTGCTGGTGCAGTCACTGTGTACATACATTACATTACTGATCCTGAGTTACATCCTGTATTATACTCCAGAGCTGCACTCACTATTCTGCTGGTGCAGTCACTGTGTACATACATTACATTACTGATCCTGAGTTACATCCTGTATTATACTCCAGAGCTGCACTCACTATTCTGCTGGTGCAGTCACTGTGTACAAACATTACATTACTGATCCTGAGTTACACCCTGTATTATACCGCAGAGCTGCACTCACTATTCTGCTGGTGCAGTCACTGTGTACATACATTACATTACTGTTCCTGAGTTACATCCTGTATTATACTCCAGAGCTGCACTCACTATTCTGCTGGTGCAGTCACTGTGTACATACATTACATTACTGTTCCTGAGTTACATCCTGTATTATACTCCAGAGCTGCACTCACTATTCTGCTGGTGCAGTCACTGTGTAGATACATTACATTACTGATCCTGAGTTACATCCTGTATTATACTCCAGAGCTGCAGTCACTATTCTGCTGGTGCAGTCACTGTGTACATACATTACATTACTGATCCTGAGTTACCTCCTGTATTATACTCCAGAGCTGCATTCACTATTCTGCTGGTGCAGTCACTGTGTACATACATTACATTACTGATCCTGAGTTACATCCTGTATTATACTCCAGAGCTGCATTCACTATTCTGCTGGTGCAGTCACTGTGTACATACATTACATTACTGATCCTGAGTTACATCCTGTATTATACCCCAGAGCTGCACTCACTATTCTGCTGGTGCAGTCACTGTGTACATACATTACATTACTGGTCCTGAGTTACCTCCGGTATTATCCTCCAGAGCTGCACTCACTATTCTGCTGTGTACATATATTACATCAGCACTGATTTCCTCTAGCTGTATATGAAGTAGTATAATTCCTGTTGTTGCCCCTGATTTATCGGCTGAGGTGGGCACATTGAGGGTGCTGCTATAATTGGCTGATTGCAGGTGTATGCTGAGAGTTGTAGTCCCGCTGTGGGATGAGCATAGATTCAGGACAGCTGCCCCTTTAGGTCAGAGATGTGGAAACCTGTGTGTAGTAGATTTCTGTGTATTTTGGACCTGTGGAATATCGGGGATGGCGGCCAGTATATGTAGGTGCGGCAGGCGTGGGCGATGTGGCAGGGGATGAGAGCGCTGACTTTGCGTTCTCCTCTCCATCTGCTCTTTCCCACCCTTCAGATTTTGCATCCGAAAAGAGAGAGAATCGGTGATCTGACGCCCATTGTCTGCTAGTTCTGATGGCGCTGCAGTTTGTCCTGCCGCGATTAACCCCTCGTTGCCTGGAAATGACTGACGGATTTATCCAGTGAGCTGTGGAAAGTCGCTGAGTCGTCAGAATTCTCCGAATGTACATAGAAGCCAATTATACATGAATGTCACGTGTCCTCGGTTTTATATTAATATCTTTTCTATTATGGGGGAACCTGTCATTATATAGAGGGCGACAGCTACAGTGGGGAAAATAAGTATTTGATATTTTGCTGACTTTGCAAGTTTTCCCCCCTACACAGAATGGAGAGACCTGTAAGTTTTATCGTAGGTACACCTCACCTGTGAGAGACAGAATCTAACAGTAAATTCCAGAAAATCACATAGTAGGATTTGTTTACATAATTAATTTGCATTTTATTGCATGATATAAGTATTTGATACAATAGAAAAACAGAACTTGATATTTGCTACAGAAACCTTTGTTTGTAATTACAGAGGTCAGATGTTTCCTGCGGTTCTTGACCAGGTTTGCACAAGACTGCAGCAGGGATATTGGCCCCCTCTCCATATAAATATTTTCCTGATCTTTCAGATTTCGGGGCTGTTGCTGGGCAATATTAATATTCATCTCCCTCCAAAGATTTTCTATTGGGTTCAGCTCTGGAGACTGGACAGGCCACTCCAGGACCTTGAAATGCTTCTTACGGAGCCGCTCCTTAGTTTTCTGGCTGTGTTTTTCGGGTCATTGTCATCCTGTAAGACCCAGCCATGACCCATCTTCAATGCTTTTATTGAGGGAAGGAGGTTGTTGGCCATACTCTCGTGATACATGACCCCATCCATCCTGCCTTCAATACCGTGCAGTCGTCCTTTTCCCTTTGCAGAGACGCACCCCCAAAGTGTGATATTTCCCCCACCATGCTTCACGGTTTGGATGGTGTTCTTGGGATTGTACTCATCCTTTTTTCTCCAAACACGGTAAGTGGAGTTGATACCAAAACGTTCTATTTTGGTCTCATCTGACCACATGACCTTCTCCCATGCCTCCTCTGGATCATCCAGATGGTCATTGGTGGACTACAAGGGGGACCTTGTGTGCCCTGCAGGATTTTAATCTGTGACAACATATTGTGTTATTAACAGTAATGTTTGAGACTGTGGTCCCAGCTCTCTTCAGGTCATTGACCACATCCTCACCTGTAGTTCTGGGCTGATTCCTGACCTTTGTCAGAACCATCCTTACCCCACGGGGCAAGAAATTGCATGGAGCCCCAGACCGAGGAAGATTTACAGACATCCTTTGCTTCTTACATTTTCTAATAATTGTGCCAACAGTTGTTGCCTTCTCACCAATCTTCTTGCCTATTGTCCTGTAGCTCATCCCAGCCTTGTGCAGGTCTACAATTGTGTCCCTGATGTCCTTAGACAGCTCTTTGGTCTTGGCCATGGTGGAGAGGTTGGAGTGTGATTGAGTGTCACATTTCACTGTTGTTTCCTCACTGTGTGTAATACCTCTGATTGCTTCAATAAAAGAGCACACTCTTCTGTAATCAAGACCTAAAACTTCTCAAATATAAGAATTTGCTACATATTAACCAGCCCAGATAATCCTGCATCAGCCACACAGATCTGTCCGCTGTCTTCTGCTTTGTTACAATGTATCAGTCTGAGGTTTCGCATTGTTTATTGATCACGCAGGCGAGTGATCAGCTAATTTTCTGCACTTCTCAGCACCGCTGATATCTGACCGACACATATAGGGCCATAGTGACCAACGCGTGCGATGGGTGCAGTGAGTAAGGTCCCATCAGCTTATTGGCGATCTATAAGTGTTTTCTGAGTGGCTTCTCGCCCTCCTCTTACGGCTTCATTCACACCAGCATATAACATGGCAGCCTGCTCTAGTTTCATCTACATCTTGGATGAGTTTGGCCCAGTCGGGTCTATGAATGCACAAATAAAATCTGATCCCGTATAGAACACTCGCATTGCGTCCAGTTTTTATGGCTATATTGCCAATATTAACGTGGTAAACTATTGAATTGTGTACAGTATGTGTCTGAATGTCACACCAATGACAATCGTCTGACTCCGAGGCACATTTTATGCTGGGTTTTCCAGTGGTAGCAGTGTGAATGGAAGCGTAAGAAGCCGCATACACCCTGTCAGCAAGTTTCGCCCTTCGCAATGCTCCCTCGCATCCGCAGAATAAGGTGACAGAATCTGCGGGTCTCCAATCCTCTGTATGAGTTTCGCCCTTCGCCATACCCCGTCACATCCACAGCATAAAATGACAGAATCTGCGGGTCTTCAATCCTCTGTATGAGTTTCGCCCTTCGCCATGCCCCCTCACATCCGCAGCATAAGGTGACAGAATCTGCGGGTTTCCAATCCTTTGTACGAGTTTCGCCCTTCGCCATGCCCCCTCGCATCCGCAGAATAAGGTGACTATCTGCGGGCTTCCAATCCTCTGTACGAGTTTCGCCCTTTGCCATACCCCCTCACATCCGCAGCATAAGGTGACAGAATCTGCGGGCTTCCAATCCTCTGTACGAGTTTCGCCCTTTGCCATACCCCGTCACATCCACAGCACAAGGTGACAGAATCTGCGGGCTTCCAATCCTCTGTACGAGTTTCGCCCTTCGCCATACCCCGTCACATCCACAGCATAAAGTGACAGAATCTGCGGGTCTCCAATCCTCTTTTCGAGTTTCGCCCTTCGCCATGCTCCCTCTCATCCACAGCATAAGGTGACAGAATCTGCGGGTCTCCAATCCTCTGTACGAGTTTCGCCCTTCGCCATGCCCCCTCGCATCCACAGCATAAGGTGACAGAATCTGCGGGTCTCCAATCATCTGTACGAGTTTTGCCCTTTGCCATGCCCCCTCACATCCACAGCACAAGGTGACAGAATCTGCGGGTCTCCAATCCTCTGTACGAGTTTCGCCCTTTGCCATGCCCCCTCACATCCACAGCACAAGGTGACAGAATCTGCGGGTCTCCAATCCTCTGTACGAGTTTCGCCCTTCGCCATGCTCCCTCACATCCACAGCACAAGGTGACAGAATCTGCGGGTCTCCAATCCTCTGTACGAGTTTCGCCCTTTGCCGTGCCCCCTCACATCCACAGCACAAGGTGACAGAATCTGCGGGTCTCCAATCTTCTGTATGAGTTTCGCCCTTCGCCATGCTCCCTCACATCCACAGCACAAGGTGACAGAATCTGCGGGTCTCCAATCCTCTGTACGAGTTTCGCCCTTCGCCATGCTCCCTCACATCCACAGCACAAGGTGACAGAATCTGCGGGTCTCCAATCCTCTGTACGAGTTTCGCCCTTCGCCATGCTCCCTCACATCCACAGCACAAGGTGACAGAATCTGCGGGTCTCCAATCATCTGTACGAGTTTTGCCCTTTGCCATGCCCCCTCACATCCACAGCACAAGGTGACAGAATCTGCGGGTCTCCAATCCTCTGTACGAGTTTCGCCCTTTGCTGTGCCCCCTCACATCCACAGCACAAGGTGACAGAATCTGCGGGTCTCCAATCTTCTGTATGAGTTTCGCCCTTCGCCATGCCCGCTCGCATCCACAGCACAAGGTGACCAAATCTGTGGGTTTCCAATTCTCTGTACGAGCGGCTTTTGCTTGACAAACTTGTGTTTTTTGAGCGCCTGACATGACTACAGTGTGAGCCCACCATGATGTGTCGGGAGGGTGGTCTCCCACCTTCCATACATTAAATCAACATTTTTTTTTAAAGCGTTCAGCTCGTGTATCAGGAAAGATGAAAGGTAATCTGTGCTTACTCGTCACTGCATATACAAATGAACACTGGAAAAATAAAGTACACCCCTCTGTATAACATTTTTTTTATAGTGGTAGTTAATGGTTGAGTATGCCTCTTTCTGCTTTGGCGCTGCGTATCAGGAGGTAACCGAGGCTTTGGTTCTGGGGTCCCATGTGTGAAACTGGAGGCTCAGGATGAGCAGAGTGGTCAGTGCCTTGCAAATAAGGGTGGGCACTGCGGTGAATGTTATTGCTGTGTATGTAGTTGGGGGGCGCCTGGCGTGTGGGTTCAGGGTCCGCTGTACTCTGTGCAACGCTTTGTGACTTGAGGCTATGACTAGCATTTAATATATTTTTGGGCACAGCTAATACTGGCTCTGAGGTATTTTGGAGGGGGGAGTGGCACAGATGGGAATTTTTTCGCACTGACCCACAATCAGAGCTTTGTTTAGTGCCGGGACTTATGCCAATATGTGGGTGCTGCTGAGACTGGACTTCTACTGGGAAAAGACACATGATGGCCGGTGTCACTGGGTTTCCTGTGGGCTGGGAAAACATTAATGGGAGTCCTGGAGGACTGGGGTTGTCCTGGATGATTGGGGTTGTCCTGTATGATTGGGGTTGCCTTGTATGATTGGGGTTTTCCTGTATGATTGGGGTTATCCTGGATGATTGGGGGTTATCCTTGATGATTGGGGGTTATCCTGGATGATTGGGGGTTATCCTGGATGATTGGGGTTGCTTTGGATGATTGGCATTTCCCTGTATGATTGGGGTTGTCCTGTATGATTGGGGTTGTCCTGGATGATTGGGGGTTATCCTGGATGATTGGGGGTTATCCTGGATGATTGGGGGTTATCCTGGATGATTGGGGGTTATCCTGGATGATTGGGGGTTATCCTGGATGATTGGGGGTTATCCTGGATGATTGGGGTTGCTTTGGATGATTGGCATTTCCCTGTATGATTGGGGTTGTCCTGTATGATTGGGGTTGTCCTGGATGATTGGGGTTGTCCTGGATGATTGGGGGTTATCCTGGATGATTGGGGGTTATCCTGGATGATTGGGGGTTATCCTGGATGATTGGGGGTTATCCTGGATGATTGGGGGTTATCCTGGATGATTGGGGTTATCCGGGATGATTGGGGGTTATCCTGGATGATTGGGGTTATCCTGGATGATTGGGGTTGTCCTGTATGATTGGGGTTGTCCTGGATGATTGGGGTTGCCCCGGATGATTGGGGTTGCCTTGTATTATTTGGGTTGTCCTGGATGATTGGGGGTTATCCTGGATGATTGGGGGTTATCCTGGATGATTGGGGTTGCTTTGGATGATTGGCATTTCCCTGTATGATTGGGGTTGTCCTGTATGATTGGGGTTGTCCTGGATGATTGGGGGTTGTCCTGGATGATTGGGGGTTATCCTGGATGATTGGGGGTTATCCTGGATGATTGGGGGTTATCCTGGATGATTGGGGGTTATCCTGGATGATTGGGGGTTATCCTGGATGATTGGGGTTGCTTTGGATGATTGGCATTTCCCTGTATGATTGGGGTTGTCCTGTATGATTGGGGTTGTCCTGTATGATTGGGGTTGTCCTGGATGATTGGGGTTGTCCTGGATGATTGGGGGTTATCCTGGATGATTGGGGGTTATCTTGGATGATTGGGGGTTATCCTGGATGATTGGGGGTTATCCTGGATGATTGGGGGTTATCCTGGATGATTGGGGGTTATCCTGGATGATTGGGGGTTATCCTGGATGATTGGGGTTATCCTGGATGATTGGGGGTTATCCTGGATGATTGGGGTTATCCTGGATGATTGGGGTTGTCCTGGATGATTGGGGTTGCCCCGGATGATTGGGGTTGCCTTGTATTATTTGGGTTGTCCTGGATGATTGGGGGTTATCCTGGATGATTGGGGGTTATCCTGGATGATTGGGGTTATCCTGGATGATTGGGGTAGCCCTGTATGATTGGGGTTGCCCTTTATGATTGGGGTGGTCCAGCATGGTCTCAGTGGTCCAGCATGGTCGTGGTAGTCCTGGATGGTCGGAGTTGTCCTGGATGATTGGGGTTATCCTGGATGATTGGGGTTGTCCTGGATGGTCGGGGTTGTCCTGGATGGTCTGGGTTGTCCTGTATGATTGGGGTTGTCCTGGATGATTGGGGTATTCCAAGATGGTCGCAGTGTTCGAGGATGGTCGAGGGGATCCAGGATGGTCGCAGTGGTCCTGGATGGTCGTGGTTGTCCTGTGTGGAGTTATCAGATGGGGCAGAATGGATTAATGTGTGACATGTAAATGCAGGGTGGTTTTTATTAGTAAGGGTCACATAAGTGTCTCCGATCCTGTAACGTCCGCCACTGACCTACGACCTGTCTTATATCAGCCGATGCCGCTAATGAATGTGCCGCCAGGTGCGTCCTTGTGCTCGGCTGCAGTGTCGGCCATGTTCGGGCCACTATTGCATCAGATGTTTCCTCTATATTATGTCACTGTTTCTGCACCTTTATCACCCACATTCCTGAGAAGTTTCTGCATCCAATATCTGCCAGAAGGATGGAGTCATTAACCAGCCGGGATTCAAGGCCAGATAAGCGGCGCCTGTGCGATGTGTCCCATCCGGGCTGCACAGATAGACGATCCGCTTCTAGAGCGCAGAATATTATGTAACGGGAGAAGCGGAAATAAAAGTCAGATCAACCCACAGCTCTGGGGTATAGAATGTAATGTATGTACACAGTGACTGCACCAGCAGAATAGTGAGTGCAGCTCTGGGGTATAATACAGGATGTAACTCAGGATCAGTAATGTAATGTATGTACACAGTGACTGCACCAGCAGAATAGTGAGTGCAGCTCTGGGGTATAATACAGGATGTAACTCAGGATCAGTAATGTAATGTATGTACACAGTGACTGCACCAGCAGAATAGTGAGTGCAGCTCTGGGGTATAATACAGGATGTAACTCAGGATTAGTAATGTATGTATGCACACAGTGACTGCACCAGCAGAATAGTGAGTGCAGCTCTGGAGTATAATACAGGATGCAACTCAGGATCAGTAATGTAATGTATGTACACAGTGACTGCACCAGCAGAATAGTGAGTGCAGCTCTGGGGTATAATACAGGATGTAACTCAGGATCAGTAATGTATGTATGTACACAGTGACTGCAACCGCAGAATAGTGAGTGCAGCTCTGGAGTATAATACAGGATGCAACTCAGGATCAGTAATGTAATGTATGTACACAGTGACTGCACCAACAGAATAGTGAGTGCAGCTCTGGGGTATAATACAGGATGTAACTCAGGATCAGTAATGTATGCACACAGTGACTGCACCAGCAGAATAGTGAGTGCAGCACTGGGGTATAATACAGGAGGTAACTCAGGATCAGTAATGTAATGTATGTACACAGTGACTGCACCAGCAGAATAGTGAGTGCAGCTCTGGAGTATAGTACAGGATGTAACTCAGGATCAGTAATGTAATGTATGTACACAGTGACTGCACCAGCAGAATAGTGAGTGCAGCTCTGGGGTATAATACAGGATGTAACTCAGGATCAGTAATGTATGTACACAGTGACTGCAACCGCAGAATAGTGAGTGCAGCTCTGGAGTATAATACAGGATGCAACTCAGGATCAGTAATGTAATGTATGTACACAGTGACTGCACCAACAGAATAGTGAGTGCAGCTCTGGGGTATAATACAGGATGTAACTCAGGATCAGTAATGTATGTATGTACACAGTGACTGCAACCGCAGAATAGTGAGTGCAGCTCTGGAGTATAATACAGGAGGTAACTCAGGATCAGTAATGTAATGTATGTACACAGTGACTGCACCAACAGAATAGTGAGTGCAGCTCTGGAGTATAATACAGGAGGTAACTCAGGATCAGTAATGTAATGTATGTACAGTGACTGCACCAGCAGAATAGTGAGTGCAGCTCTGGGGTATAATACAGGATGTAACTCAGGATCAGTAATGTAATGTATGTGCACAGTGACTGCACCAGCAGAATAGTGAGTGCAGCTCTGGAGTATAATACAGGATGTAACTCAGGATCAGTAATGTAATGTGTGTACACAGTGACTGCACCAACAGAATAGTGAGTGCAGCTCTGGGGTATAATACAGGATGTAACTCAGGATCAGTAATGTAATGTATGTGCACAGTGACTGCACCAGCAGAATAGTGAGTGCAGCTCTGGAGTATAATACAGGATGTAACTCAGGATCAGTAATGTATGTACACAGTGACTGCACCAACAGAATAGTGAGTGCAGCTCTGGGGTATAATACAGGATGTAACTCAGGATCAGTAATGTAATGTATGTACACAGTGACTGCACCAACAGAATAGTGAGTGCAGCTCTGGGGTATAATACAGGATGTAACTCAGGATCAGTAATGTAATGTATGTACACAGTGACTGCACCAGCAGAATAGTGAGTGCAGCTCTGGAGTATAATACAGGATGTAACTCAGGATCAGTAATGTAATGCATGTACACAGTGACTGCACCAGCAGAATAGTGAGTGCAGCTCTGGAGTATAATACAAGATGTAACTCAGGATCAGTAATGTAATGTATGTACACAGTGACTGCACCAGCAGAATAGTGAGAGCAGCTCTGGGGTATAATACAGGATGTAACTCAGGATCAGTAATGTAATGTATGTACACAGTGACTGCACCAGCAGAATAGTGAGTGCAGCTCTGGAGTATAATACAGGATGTAACTCAGGATCAGTAATGTAATGTATGTACACAGTGACTACACCAGCAGAATAGTGAGTGCAGCTCTGGAGTATAATACAGGATGTAACTCGGGATCAGTAATGTAATGTATGTACACAGTGACTGCACCAGCAGAATAGTGAGTGCAGCTCTGGGGTATAATACAGGATGTAACTCAGGATCAGTAATGTAATGTACGTACACAGTGACTGCACCAGCAGAATAGTGAGTGCAGCTCTGGAGTATAATACAGGATGTAATGTATGTACACAGTGACTGCACCAGCAGAATAGTGAGTGCAGCTCTGGAGTATAATACAGGATGTAATGTATGTACACAGTGACTGCACCAGCAGAATAGTGAGTACAGCTCTGGGGTATAATACAGGATGTAACTCAGGATCAGTAATGTAATGTATGTATACAGTAACTGCACCAGCAGAATAGTGAGTGCAGCTCTGGGGTATAATACAGGATGTAACGCAGGATCAGTAATGTAATGTATGTACACAGTGACTGCACCAGCAGAATAGTGAGTGCAGCTCTGGAGTATAATACAGGATGTAATGTATGTACACAGTGACTGCACCAGCAGAATAGTGAGTGCAGCTCTGGGGTATAATACAGGATGTAACTCAGGATCAGTAATGTAATGTATGTACACAGTGACTGCACCAGCAGAATAGTGAGTGCAGCTCTGGGGTATAATACAGGATGTAACGCAGGATCAGTAATGTAATGTATGTACACAGTGACTGCACCAGCAGAATAGTGAGTGCAGCTCTGGAGTATAATACAGGATGTAATGTATGTACACAGTGACTGCACCAGCAGAATAGTGAGTGCAGCTCTGGGGTATAATACAGGATGTAACTCAGGATCAGTAATGTAATTTATGTACATAGTGACTGCACCAGCAGAATAGTGAGTGCAGCTCTGGAGTATAATACAGGATGTAACTCAGGATCAGTAATGTATGTACACAGTGACTGCACCAGCAGAATAGTGAGTGCAGCTCTGGAGCATAATACAGGATGTAACTCAGGATCAGTAATGTAATGTATGTACACAGTGACTACACCAGCAGAATAGTGAGTGCAGCTCTGGGGTATAATACAGGATGTAACTCAGGATCAGTAATGTATGTACACAGTGACTGCACCAGCAGAATAGTGAGTGCAGCTCTGGGGTATAATACAGGATGTAACTCAGGATCAGTAATGTAATGTATGTACACAGTGACTGCACAAGCAGAATAGTGAGTGCAGCTCTGGAGTATAATACAGGATATAACTCGGGATCAGTAATGTAATGTACGTACACAGTGACTGCACCAGCAGAATAGTGAGTGCAGCTCTGGAGTATAATACAGGATGTAATGTATGTACACAGTGACTGCACCAGCAGAATAGTGAGTGCAGCTCTGGAGTATAATACAGGATGTAATGTATGTACACAGTGACTGCACCAGCAGAATAGTGAGTACAGCTCTGGGGTATAATACAGGATGTAACTCAGGATCAGTAATGTAATGTATGTATACAGTAACTGCACCAGCAGAATAGTGAGTGCAGCTCTGGGGTATAATACAGGATGTAACGCAGGATCAGTAATGTAATGTATGTACACAGTGACTGCACCAGCAGAATAGTGAGTGCAGCTCTGGAGTATAATACAGGATGTAATGTATGTACACAGTGACTGCACCAGCAGAATAGTGAGTGCAGCTCTGGGGTATAATACAGGATGTAACTCAGGATCAGTAATGTAATGTATGTACACAGTGACTGCACCAGCAGAATAGTGAGTGCAGCTCTGGGGTATAATACAGGATGTAACGCAGGATCAGTAATGTAATGTATGTACACAGTGACTGCACCAGCAGAATAGTGAGTGCAGCTCTGGAGTATAATACAGGATGTAATGTATGTACACAGTGACTGCACCAGCAGAATAGTGAGTGCAGCTCTGGGGTATAATACAGGATGTAACTCAGGATCAGTAATGTAATTTATGTACATAGTGACTGCACCAGCAGAATAGTGAGTGCAGCTCTGGAGTATAATACAGGATGTAACTCAGGATCAGTAATGTATGTACACAGTGACTGCACCAGCAGAATAGTGAGTGCAGCTCTGGAGCATAATACAGGATGTAACTCAGGATCAGTAATGTAATGTATGTACACAGTGACTACACCAGCAGAATAGTGAGTGCAGCTCTGGGGTATAATACAGGATGTAACTCAGGATCAGTAATGTATGTACACAGTGACTGCACCAGCAGAATAGTGAGTGCAGCTCTGGGGTATAATACAGGATGTAACTCAGGATCAGTAATGTAATGTATGTACACAGTGACTGCACCAGCAGAATAGTGAGTGCAGCTCTGCAATATAATACAGGATATAACTCGGGATCAGTAATGTATGTACACAGTGACTGCAGCAGCAGAATAGTGAGTGCAGCTCTGGGGTATAATACAGGATGTAACTCAGGATCAGTAATGTAATGTATGTACACAGTGACTGCACCAGCAGAATAGTGAGTGCAGCTCTGGAGTATAATACAGGATGTAATGTATGTACACAGTGACTGCACCAGCAGAATAGTGAGCACAGCTCTGGGGTATAATACCGGATCAGTCATGTAATGTAAGTACACAGTGACAGAATAGTGAGTGCAGGATTATGTATTTATTGGACCCTCCCTTTAAGGAGTGCTGGTGGTTGTGTGGGCCTTGGTGGCTCAGTCTGTGGTTCCTGTGTTGTCCGCTCTTCCTCAAAGTTGGGATTTCAGAGGGATAATTTCCTGGGAACGTTTTACTTTCTATATTTCTGTCCTCCCCTGTGGTTTTCTGGGGGTATAAGGTGGTCTCTGCTCCCCCACATACGGAGCCTTGTCTGCAATCCCTGAGGCTCCTCGTGTCCCTCCTTGGTGTCTGCAGGGCATGGAATAGGATATGGGCCGTTTTTATGGGAGACGGGTGAATGTCCGCTCACTTTGTGGCTGGGATCAGATCTATATGACATTGGACCGCGGGGGGATTCGGGGGGCTGATAGCGGGGTATCTGGCTATAGACGCAGCTGTGTGAATACAGCACTGTATAAATATGGAGCTGATATATAGAACAGCAGTGATCTTTAAACCTCGGCATCTCGTCAATTACAGAATAAATGTAACCTCTGTATTGAGTGAAGCCTGCAGTGTAAAGCATGGCGGCCACGTCACCTGCTGGTTGTGGTATACTGTGTGTGACCAGAGCGCGGATCCATCTCACGTTCTCATGATACTACAGCTCCCATGTGCGGAGACTGCTGAGAGTTGTAGTGTCCCGGATGGCGCCCCCTGCAGGTTTCTCATGCGCCTCCTGATTATGGACGCCCCTGGGAAGCTGAACTTTCTCACTCTCTCGAAAATTTCCGAAATTAAGAGGACAATGGATCACTTCAGGGGAAATCTGCTTAGTACAGAGATTGCGTCTCCGGTCACAGATCCTCGGCTCGGCCCCCCCGGGTGTAATATTAGCCCCCCAGGACTGAGACATCTCACTGCCGCTCGTTACGTTGTGTCTTGTCTGGACTTGTGTTCTGCTACAATGTGTCGAGGAGTCGGCGGCTTTATTGCTCTGGACACCAGGAACTCGCCAGCGATACCTGAGCGAGAAGGGGCGTCCGTGCGAGATGTGGCAGGTATTCAGCCAGACGCCAGGTGACGTTTCGCTGAGCTTTTCACTAGTGTCACGGTCTGCGTCGCGGCCTGTCAGGGAATGGGGGGCACAGACAAGGCGGAAGGTGACTGACGCGCGTCGGTGCTGAGTAAGACGATGTGTTGGGTGCAGGGCGCTGTATAGCGGGAATTCAGCTGAGCTGTGTTTCATTTTCTGATGTTTCGCTTCCTGCTCATCGGCTTGAAAAAACTCCATCTGTATAGTGAGGTCCGGACAGATGGCAGCCGGCGACGCCAGTGGGGCCTGGTGTAAAATGTCGGAAATAGATAGGTGCGCCGATCACCGCGGGTGGAGGCCGGAGGAAGCCCGCTCATATCGTACCGTTCAGGTGGTCGCTGTATACTGTGCCGCCACGCTGCGCTCATTACGGCATTTTCCATTCATAAAGTAGAATGAAGAGATCAGCGCGGAACAAAGAGCATTTAATAGCTGTGTGCGGGCGGGGAGCGGGGGGCTCTGTCTGCCTGCAGGAAGCCCCTCGTGTCCTATTGGCAGTTTATTGTGCTAATTAAATGGGTCTTTTGTTCACTCCTGACGTAGGAAATGCCAGCGGTCCTACTCCAGTCTGCTCCTAACTCACCTTTCTCCTGTGCAGTACAGTATACAGGCAGAATAATCACAGGGAAAACATTACCTGTCCTTTATTATACTCCAGAGCTGCACTCACTATTCTGCTGGTGCAGCCACTGTGTACATACATTACATTACTGATCCTGAGTTACCTCCTGTATTATACTCCAGAGCTGCGCTCACCATTCTGCTGGTGGAGTAATTCAGGATCAGTAATGTATGTACACAGTGACTGCACCAGCAGAATAGTGAGTGCAGCTCTGGGGTATAATACAGGATGTAACTCATGATCAGTAATGTAATGTATGTACACAGTGACTGCACCAGCAGAATAGTGAGTGCAGCTCTGGGGTATAATACAGGATGTAACTCAGGATCAGTAATATATGTACACAGTGATTGCACCAGCAGAATAGAGAGTGCAGCTCTGGAGTATAATACAGGAGGTAACTCAGGATCAGTAATATATGTACACAGTGATTGCACCAGCAGAATAGTGAGTGCAGCTCTGGGGTATAATACAGGATGTAACTCAGGATCAGTAATGTAATGTATGTACACAGTGACTGCACCAGCAGAATAGTGAGTGCAGCTCTGGAGTATAATACAGGATGTAACTCAGGATCAGTAATGTAATGTATGTGCACAGTGACTGCACCAGCAGAATAGTGAGTGCAGCTCTGGAGTATAATACAGGAGGTAACTCAGGATCAGTAATATATGTACACAGTGATTGCACCAGCAGAATAGTGAGTGCAGCTCTGGGGTATAATACAGGAGGTAACTCAGGATCAGTAATGTAATGTATGTACACAGTGACTGCACCAGCAGAATAGTGAGTGCAGCTCTGGAGTATAATACAGGAGGTAACTCAGGATCAGTAATGTGATGTATGTACACAGTGACTGCACCAGCAGAATAGTGAGTGCAGCTCTGGAGTATAATACAGGATGTAACTCAGGATCAGTAATGTAATGTATGTACACAGTGAGTGCACCAGCAGAATAGTGAGTGCAGCTCTGGAGTATAATACAGGATGTAACTCAGGATCAGTAATGTATGTACACGGTGACTGCACCAGCAGAATAGTGAGTGCAGCTCTGGAGTATAATACAGGATGTAACTCAGGATCAGTAATGTAATGTATGTACACAGTGACTGCACCAGCAGAAAAGTGAGTGCAGCTCTGAGGTATAATACAGGATGTAACTCAGGATCAGTAATGTATGTACAGTGACTGCACCAGCAGAATAGTGAGTGCAGCTCTGGAGTATAATACAGGAGGTAATTCAGGATCAGTAATGTAATGTATGTACACGGTGACTGCACCAGCAGAATAGTGAGTGCAGCTCTGGAGTATAATACAGGATGTAACTCAGGATCAGTAATGTAATGTATGTACACAGTGACTGCACCAGCAGAAAAGTGAGTGCAGCTCTGAGGTATAATACAGGATGTAACTCAGGATCAGTAATGTATGTACAGTGACTGCACCAGCAGAATAGTGAGTGCAGCTCTGGAGTATAATACAGGATGTAATTCAGGATCAGTAATGTAATGTATGTACACAGTGACTGCACCAGCAGAATAGTGAGTGCAGCTCTGGAGTATAATACAGGATGTAACTCAGGATCAGTAATGTAATGTATGTACACAGTGACTGCACCAGCAGAATAGTGAGCGCTGCTCTGGAGTGTGTGATCGGTATCTGTATACTGTGTGAGCGCTGCTCTGGAGTATATAATCCCCAGTGGGGTGCTCTCCTCGCGGTGCTGACCATTGGTCCTGACAGTGTTCAGTTGTGTGGAGACGTCCCTGTAGAGATCAGATCTTGTGTCCTGCACGTTGCGATTCTGCGCTGCATTCTGCTCCTGGTCTCACACGTTTCCTTCGTAGATCTGATTTCGGACTTTTGATTTTCGCTTTCTTGCTCCATTATGGCTCAGTGTGAGAGCGACTGTCAGTCATTAATGGCCGCGGCGCTGACGTCCCCTCCCCCGTTCGGTGTCTGGTTTGTGAAGTGTGCTGCCATCACTTGCTGGCATCTTTGCGGTGCGGCTGAGCTGACTCTATATTTGCCATATTGCATAAATAACCCCCCCCCCCCCCCCCCCGAGCATCGTCAGACAGGTAGCCCCCACCGCTAACTTGGCACGTCACATAGAGCATTGCCCCGTGCTGCCCCCACAGTCAGGGCGCCTACACTTAACCATGCAGCGCCTCCGCTCTCACCAAAGGTCAAGGCTAAGGGGGGATCACTGTATTTTTCATTCTGAGGGTAAAGGACGATCTGTAAATGGAGACGGCTTCAGCAGCTGCGCATTTCTCTCCCTCCGCAGGATTCTGAGTCTCTGGACAGTTGCATCCAGAAGACCCTCTCCTCCCTCTACCATCCGTTCGAGTCCACCGCTGCCACCTTACTGTGCCAAGTCCTGGACGTCGTGGAGAAGACCTACCGCGGAGATGGCCTCGGTTATCTTATCGATTTTCTGATCCCGGCAAAGCGAATCCTGCAGGGATTGCAGCAGGAGGCTTGTGTGAGTATGAGGGGGCTACGCTTCCAGTGGGTGGTCAGCACGTGTCTCTACGGTCCCCTGTCATTGATGTATTCCGTCTTCTTCAGTTACAGTATTGTGGTCTTCTCTTCCGACATGCCGGGTGGCCCCTCTGCATCCACGACAAGGTCGTTCTGCAGCTGGCGTCCATTGACTGGCGGCTCCTCCAGCCGGGAGACTTCTACCTCCAAGTGGTGCCTTATTTGAGAAAGACCCCGAGGATCGTGCTAAAATGTCTTGCCCAGGACCACCATAACGTGGAGGAGGTGCTGCTACCGGAGGGGTCCTACACTTCCATCTTCACCCTGGAATGGTTGGAATTCATCAACTCTGATCGGATCGGGGTCTCGCTGGAGAACGTCCTCCTGACCGGTGACGGTCAGCTCCACCGGGTGTCATGGGATCTGATCGTTCATCCGGAGTTTGTAGAGAAGAAGCCGTCAATTGAGGAGGTTGTGGATCTTTCAAAGAGATTTCTTTACCAAGGTAAGCGGGGTCCGGCCCACCCTTCCGTGGAAGAATTGATGGTTCAAGATGAGGAAGTCATTCTGGACCCTCCATCCGCCAGTTGTGACCCCGGAGCCGCTATTACATTGGAAGCCAAACCAGATTGCTCCAGTGAGATTGAAGGAGAATATGTGGAGCTGCGTGATATTACGGTGCCACGTCTCGGCCCTCAGAAGGGCTCCTTAACTCAGTCCATAGCCTTAAACTTCAAAAGCCAGCACAAGTCGCACCAAAGAGCCAAGGATAGCCCGACGTTACGTGTTGCAAGCAGCGGCGGGTGCGCGGAGAGATCTATCCACAGCCGCGTGCAGGCGCCTGACGCCGAGACTAACATGGGAGCGATAATGACGTACCATGATGTAAATCATGTGCAAAATCCTGAGACCATAGACCTGGTGGACATTGACTCCATTCCTGGCCGCACTCGCTTCTCCGTTGACCATGGAATGAAGAGTTTCCAGCAAACATTTAATCTTGAAAATAACTCGTTGTCGCTGTTATCTGAGGATTCCGGAAACAATGTTATCAAGGAGACAGATAACGGCAGAAAGAGCTGCGAGCGGACGACTCCTGAGCCGGATAATTATAGCACATCGTCATCCATCCAGGAGGAAAGCAGAAGCCGCTGTAGACATGTCACCGAGGATGTCCGGGGGGCGACAGATGGACCAGAGCATTCAAGGACACATGACAGTCCCGGAATAGAGGACGGGGAGCGTCCTAACCGAGAACTTTCCAAAACTTTTGTTTACCATCCCAACGAGGAGGATAGTGACCAAACGGTGCCTCAGCTACCAAACGGTGGTGACCCTCCACAAGGAGGCACGGGCAATGTGGCGCGTGGGGAAAATGGGGACAAAATAATGGGTGCAGAATATGGGGACAAAGTAATGTGTGCGGGCAATGTGGAGGGTGCGGAATATGGGGACAAGGTAATTGGTGAGGAAAATGGGGGCAAGGTAATGGGTGAAGAAAATGGGGACAAGGTAACGGGTGAAAAAAATGGGGACAAGGTAATGGGTGCGGGCAATGTGGTGGGTCCGGAATATGGGGGCAAGGTAAAGGGTGAAGAATATGGGGACAAGGTAAAGGGTGTGGAAAATCAGAGCAAGGTGGAGGGTGTGGAAAACATTTGCAGTATGGTGGGTCTAGAAAATGAGCACAAGGTGATAGGTCCTGAAAACACGGGCAGAGGGAAGGATGCAGAAAATGGGGAGAAGGAGGAGGGTGCTGAAAGCACGACTAGAATAGAGGGTGCAGAAAACACAGGCAGTGTGGTGGGTGCTGAAATCAGGGACAATGTGGAGGGTGCAGATAATGCATTTGAGGTGGCGGGTGCAGAAAACACGGGCAAGGTGGCAGGTGCAGAAAACATGGGCAAGGCGGTGGGTGCAGAAAACATGGGCAAGGTGATGGGTGCAGATAACGCGGGCCATGTTAGTGGTCTCAGTAGACAAGTCTTAGAACCACACAAGGTGCCTGAGGCTCGGGATCGGGCGCCGTCTGGGGAATGTAATGACCAAGTCGCTGCTGACGTTGGACGGAGTTTCACCTTCGCTGGTGGTGATCACCTGATTTCCGTGGACATTGTCCTGATGAATGGACACACGGACGAGCTGCCGATCCCTGCCATGGAGCAAACCAAACTAGACTTGCGTTCTTGTCACGTGGGACATGACAGTCCCCCCAGGAGCCCACAATATGCCAAGCGAGCACAATCGCCACCAACACAACTACCTCTAGAGACCCTGCATGAGGATACAGAGGAGGAGCAAGGCTCGGCCCCCGAAGAGCCCCCGCAAATCACAGGAGGGGATGTCCGCCATCAGGGAGCCAGCGGGAGAGGTAAGACTGGCCAAAGCCAGATAATAATAAAGTGTGTAGAATCTGTGCATTTCCCGGTTGCCCTCAGACCCCTCCATCTCTGCCGTTCCTGAAGATTAATTCTCTCTGGACCCCCAGATCGTCCTCTGAGATGATCAGTCGGAGACATCGGACCCCTCCTATAGATAAGCATATAAACAGCGGCTGTTGGAGGTATATATATATATATATATATATAATCTCCTTCCTGCGGAGCACTGTCGCCGGGTGTTCTGGGCGTCCAGTCACACGATGTCATATTTCTCTCGTGCGGATCCTCCCGAGTTTTTCCTGATTTCCGGATATCTCTGCATGGTTATTCCTGCTCCCTTCCTGTAGTAGGAGAGGTCAGGATATTGTGGGACTGCTGCGGACATGGCAGACCCTCTGATGTCATCTATAGGTATAACTGTGGCATCCAGCTGCAGAACTACAAGTCCCAGACCCTCCACTCCTTAGAGTGCTGCTGGTGTGATAGGGAAGGAGGTGCGGCGGAGCTGATGGTGGCCGTCGCTGTGGTTGGCTGTCACTGATCGTGGCCATCGCTGGTGGTGGCCGTCACTGATGGTGGCCATTGCTGTGGTTGGCTGTCACTGATGGTGGCCGTTGCTAATGGTGGCTGTCCCAGATGGTGGCCATCACTGGTGATGGCAGTCACTGGGGGTGGCCGTCACTAATGGTGACCGTTGCTAATGGTGACCGTCGCTAATGGTGGCTGTCGCTGGTGGTGGCCGTCATTGGTGGTGGCCGTTGCTGTGGTTGGCTATCACTGATGGTGGCTGTCACTGATGGTGGCCGTCGCTGCTGGTGGCTGTTGCTGTGGTTGGCTGTCACTGATGGTGGCTGTCACTAGTTGTGGCCGTTGCTGATGGTGGCTGTCGCTGTGGTTGGCTGTCACTGATGGTGGCGGTCGCTAACGGTGGCTGTCGCTGGTGGTGGCTGTTGCTGTGGTTGGCCGTCACTGATGGTGGCTGTCACTGGTAGTGGCTGTCGTTGGTGGTGGCCGTTGCTGTGGTTGGCTGTCACTGATGGTGGCTGTTGCTAGTTGTGGCCGTTGCTGGTGGTGGCTGTTGGCTGTCACTGATGGTGGCCGTCGCTGGTGGTGGCCGTTGCTGTGGTTGGCTATCACTGATGGTGGCTGTCACTAGTTGTGGCCGTTGCTGGTGGTAGCCATTGCTGTGGTTGGCTGTCACTGATGGTGACTGTCGCTAATGGTGGCTGTTGCTGGTGGTGGCCGTCGATGTGGTTGGCCGTCACTGAAGGTGGCTGTCGTTAGTGGTGGCCGTTGCTGTCGTTGGCTGTCATTAATGGTGGCTGTCATTAATGGTGGCTGTCGCTAGTTGTGGCCGTTGCTGTGGTTGGCTGTCACTGATGGTGGCTGTTGCTAATTGTGGCCACTGCTGGTGGTTGCCGTTGCTGTGGTTGGCTGTCACTGATGGTGGCTGTCGCTCGTGGTGGCTGTCGCTGTGGTTGGCTGTCACTGGTGGTGGCCGTCGCTGGTGGTGGCCGTTGCTGTGTTTGGCCGTCGCTGGTGGTGGCTGTCGCTGTGATTGGCCTTCGCTGATGGTGGCCGTCGCTGTGATTGGCCGTCGCTGGTGGTGGCCGTCGCTGTGATTGGCCGTCGCTGATGGTGGCCGTCGCTGTGATTGGCCGTCGCTGGTGGTGAACGTCGCTGTGATTGGCCGTCGCTGGTGGTGGCCGTTGGAGTATGCCCGGTGTTAGTGGGATAAGGCACGAGATTAACCCTCTCCCTCCTGAGCCCAGCTTAAAATATCCCGTGTGTATATGGCCGACCCCGTCCTTCCCGTGCGCTGCATTTCCTCTGTGTGTGGGGGATGTGAGGGGTCCGGGGCGTCCATATTGGTCCCCTCCATTGGCTGGAGGGGGCTCCGTATTGTATACATAGGGCATTAGTCACCCGGGCAGGTTTCCGGTGTCACCCACAGGGCGAGGCCGTGCCCAGAGCCTGGATTATTACACCGTGTGTCACAGTGCGGCTGCAGAGGGACAATTCTGCACAAACGGCGAAACGTTAATGTAAAACTGAGAGGGACGTTCTGTAAATAATGATTCATCCCTGAACAGTGAGGGCAGAAAACAGTATAGTATGTAAGATCTCTGCTTGCTGTCTCATCCCTGTGTTTTTGTAAGATCTCTGCTTGCTGTCACATCCCTGTGTTTTTGTAAGATCTCTGCTTGCTGTCACATCCCCATGTTTTTGTAAGATCTCTACTTGCTGTCACATCCCTGTGTTTTTGTAAGATCTCTGCTTGCTGTCACATCCCCATGTTTTTGTAAGATCTCTGCTTGCTGTCTCATCCCTGTGTTTTTGTAAGATCTCTACTTGCTGTCACATCCCTGGTTTTTGTAAGATCTCTACTTGCTGTCACATCCCCATGTTTTTGTAAGATCTCTACTTGCTGTCACATCCCTGTGTTTTTGTAAGATCTCTACTTGCTGTCTCATCCCTGTGTTTTTGTAAGATCTCTACTTGCTGTCACATCCCTGTGTTTTTGTAAGATCTCTACTTGCTGTCACATCCCTGTGTTTTTGTAAGATCTCTACTTGCTGTCACATCCCTGTGTTTTTGTAAGATCTCTACTTGCTGTCTCATCCCTGTGTTTTTGTAAGATCTCTACTTGCTGTCACATCCCTGTGTTTTTGTAAGATCTCTACTTGCTGTCACATCCCTGTGTTTTTGTAAGATCTCTACTTGCTGTCACATCCCCATGTTTTTGTAAGATCTCTGCTTGCTGTCTCATCCCTGTGTTTTTGTAAGATCTCTGCTTGCTGTCTCATCCCTGTGTTTTTGTAAGATCTCTACTTGCTGTCACATCCCTGTGTTTTTGTAAGATCTCTACTTGCTGTCTCATCCCTGTGTTTTTTGTAAGATCTCTGCTTGCTGTCTCATCCCCGTGTTTTTGTAAGATCTCTACTTGCTGTCACATCCCTGTGTTTTTGTAAGATCTCTACTTGCTGTCACATCCCTGTGTTTTTGTAAGATCTCTGCTTGCTGTCACATCCCTGTGTTTTTGTAAGATCTCTACTTGCTGTCACATCCCTGTGTTTTTGTAAGATCTCTGCTTGCTGTCACATCCCCATGTTTTTGTAAGATCTCTACTTGCTGTCACATCCCCATGTTTTTGTAAGATCTCTGCTTGCTGTCACATCCCTGTGTTTTTGTAAGATCTCTGCTTGCTGTCACATCCCTGTGTTTTTGTAAGATCTCTGCTTGCTGTCTCATCCCTGTGTTTTTGTAAGATCTCTGCTTGCTGTCACATCCCTGTGTTTTTGTAAGATCTCTGCTTGCTGTCACATCCCTGTGTTTTTGTAAGATCTCTGCTTGCTGTCACATCCCTGTGTTTTTGTAAGATCTCTGCTTGCTGTCTCATCCCTGTGTTTTTGTAAGATCTCTACTTGCTGTCACATCCCTGTGTTTTTGTAAGATCTCTACTTGCTGTCACATCCCTGTGTTTTTGTAAGATCTCTGCTTGCTGTCACATCCCCATGTTTTTGTAAGATCTCTACTTGCTGTCACATCCCCATGTTTTTGTAAGATCTCTGCTTGCTGTCACATCCCTGTGTTTTTGTAAGATCTCTGCTTGCTGTCACATCCCTGTGTTTTTGTAAGATCTCTGCTTGCTGTCTCATCCCTGTGTTTTTGTAAGATCTCTGCTTGCTGTCACATCCCCATGTTTTTGTAAGATCTCTGCTTGCTGTCACATCCCCATGTTTTTGTAAGATCTCTGCTTGCTGTCTCATCCCTGTGTTTTTGTAAGATCTCTGCTTGCTGTCTCATCCCTGTGTTTTTGTAAGATCTCTGCTTGCTGTCTCATCCCTGTGTTTTTGTAAGATCTCTACTTGCTGTCTCATCCCTGTGTTTTTTGTAAGATCTCTGCTTGCTGTCTCATCCCCGTGTTTTTGTAAGATCTCTACTTGCTGTCACATCCCTGTGTTTTTGTAAGATCTCTGCTTGCTGTCACATCCCTGTGTTTTTGTAAGATCTCTACTTGCTGTCACATCCCTGTGTTTTTGTAAGATCTCTGCTTGCTGTCACATCCCCATGTTTTTGTAAGATCTCTACTTGCTGTCACATCCCCATGTTTTTGTAAGATCTCTGCTTGCTGTCACATCCCCATGTTTTTGTAAGATCTCTGCTTGCTGTCACATCCCCATGTTTTTGTAAGATCTCTACTTGCTGTCACATCCCTGTGTTTTTGTAAGATCTCTGCTTGCTGTCACATCCCCATGTTTTTGTAAGATCTCTGCTTGCTGTCTCATCCCTGTGTTTTTGTAAGATCTCTGCTTGCTGTCTCATCCCCGTGTTTTTGTAAGATCTCTACTTGCTGTCACATCCCTGTGTTTTTGTAAGATCTCTGCTTGCTGTCTCATCCCTGTGTTTTTGTAAGATCTCTGCTTGCTGTCTCATCCCTGTGTTTTTGTAAGATCTCTGCTTGCTGTCTCATCCCCGTGTTTTTGTAAGATCTCTACTTGCTGTCACATCCCCATGTTTTTGTAAGATCTCTGCTTGCTGTCTCATCCCTGTGTTTTTGTAAGATCTCTGCTTGCTGTCTCATCCCTGTGTTTTTGTAAGATCTCTGCTTGCTGTCTCATCCCCGTGTTTTTGTAAGATCTCTGCTTGCTGTCTCATCCCTGTGTTTTTGTAAGATCTCTGCTTGCTGTCACATCCCTGTGTTTTTGTAAGATCTCTGCTTGCTGTCACATCCCCATGTTTTTGTAAGATCTCTACTTGCTGTCACATCCCTGTGTTTTTGTAAGATCTCTGCTTGCTGTCTCATCCCTGTGTTTTTGTAAGATCTCTGCTTGCTGTCACATCCCTGTGTTTTTGTAAGATCTCTGCTTGCTGTCACATCCCCATGTTTTTGTAAGATCTCTACTTGCTGTCACATCCCTGTGTTTTTGTAAGATCTCTGCTTGCTGTCACATCCCCATGTTTTTGTAAGATCTCTGCTTGCTGTCTCATCCCTGTGTTTTTGTAAGATCTCTGCTTGCTGTCTCATCCCCGTGTTTTTGTAAGATCTCTACTTGCTGTCACATCCCCATGTTTTTGTAAGATCTCTGCTTGCTGTCTCATCCCTGTGTTTTTGTAAGATCTCTGCTTGCTGTCTCATCCCTGTGTTTTTGTAAGATCTCTGCTTGCTGTCTCATCCCCGTGTTTTTGTAAGATCTCTGCTTGCTGTCACATCCCTGTGTTTTTGTAAGATCTCTGCTTGCTGTCACATCCCTGTGTTTTTGTAAGATCTCTGCTTGCTGTCACATCCCCATGTTTTTGTAAGATCTCTACTTGCTGTCACATCCCTGTGTTTTTGTAAGATCTCTACTTGCTGTCACATCCCCATGTTTTTGTAAGATCTCTGCTTGCTGTCACATCCCCATGTTTTTGTAAGATCTCTGCTTGCTGTCTCATCCCTGTGTTTTTGTAAGATCTCTGCTTGCTGTCTCATCCCTGTGTTTTTGTAAGATCTCTACTTGCTGTCACATCCCTGTGTTTTTGTAAGATCTCTACTTGCTGTCTCATCCCTGTGTTTTTTGTAAGATCTCTGCTTGCTGTCTCATCCCTGTGTTTTTGTAAGATCTCTGCTTGCTGTCTCATCCCTGTGTTTTTGTAAGATCTCTGCTTGCTGTCTCATCCCTGTGTTTTTGTAAGATCTCTACTTGCTGTCACATCCCTGTGTTTTTGTAAGATCTCTACTTGCTGTCTCATCCCTGTGTTTTTTGTAAGATCTCTGCTTGCTGTCTCATCCCCGTGTTTTTGTAAGATCTCTACTTGCTGTCACATCCCTGTGTTTTTGTAAGATCTCTACTTGCTGTCTCATCCCTGTGTTTTTGTAAGATCTCTGCTTGCTGTCACATCCCTGTGTTTTTGTAAGATCTCTACTTGCTGTCACATCCCTGTGTTTTTGTAAGATCTCTGCTTGCTGTCACATCCCCATGTTTTTGTAAGATCTCTACTTGCTGTCACATCCCCATGTTTTTGTAAGATCTCTGCTTGCTGTCACATCCCTGTGTTTTTGTAAGATCTCTGCTTGCTGTCACATCCCTGTGTTTTTGTAAGATCTCTGCTTGCTGTCTCATCCCTGTGTTTTTGTAAGATCTCTGCTTGCTGTCACATCCCTGTGTTTTTGTAAGATCTCTGCTTGCTGTCACATCCCTGTGTTTTTGTAAGATCTCTGCTTGCTGTCTCATCCCTGTGTTTTTGTAAGATCTCTACTTGCTGTCACATCCCTGTGTTTTTGTAAGATCTCTACTTGCTGTCACATCCCTGTGTTTTTGTAAGATCTCTGCTTGCTGTCACATCCCCATGTTTTTGTAAGATCTCTACTTGCTGTCACATCCCCATGTTTTTGTAAGATCTCTGCTTGCTGTCACATCCCTGTGTTTTTGTAAGATCTCTGCTTGCTGTCACATCCCTGTGTTTTTGTAAGATCTCTGCTTGCTGTCTCATCCCTGTGTTTTTGTAAGATCTCTGCTTGCTGTCACATCCCCATGTTTTTGTAAGATCTCTGCTTGCTGTCACATCCCCATGTTTTTGTAAGATCTCTGCTTGCTGTCTCATCCCTGTGTTTTTGTAAGATCTCTGCTTGCTGTCTCATCCCTGTGTTTTTGTAAGATCTCTGCTTGCTGTCTCATCCCTGTGTTTTTGTAAGATCTCTACTTGCTGTCTCATCCCTGTGTTTTTTGTAAGATCTCTGCTTGCTGTCTCATCCCCGTGTTTTTGTAAGATCTCTACTTGCTGTCACATCCCTGTGTTTTTGTAAGATCTCTGCTTGCTGTCACATCCCTGTGTTTTTGTAAGATCTCTACTTGCTGTCACATCCCTGTGTTTTTGTAAGATCTCTGCTTGCTGTCACATCCCCATGTTTTTGTAAGATCTCTACTTGCTGTCACATCCCCATGTTTTTGTAAGATCTCTGCTTGCTGTCACATCCCCATGTTTTTGTAAGATCTCTGCTTGCTGTCACATCCCCATGTTTTTGTAAGATCTCTGCTTGCTGTCACATCCCCATGTTTTTGTAAGATCTCTGCTTGCTGTCTCATCCCTGTGTTTTTGTAAGATCTCTGCTTGCTGTCTCATCCCCGTGTTTTTGTAAGATCTCTACTTGCTGTCACATCCCTGTGTTTTTGTAAGATCTCTGCTTGCTGTCTCATCCCTGTGTTTTTGTAAGATCTCTGCTTGCTGTCTCATCCCTGTGTTTTTGTAAGATCTCTGCTTGCTGTCTCATCCCCGTGTTTTTGTAAGATCTCTACTTGCTGTCACATCCCCATGTTTTTGTAAGATCTCTGCTTGCTGTCTCATCCCTGTGTTTTTGTAAGATCTCTGCTTGCTGTCTCATCCCTGTGTTTTTGTAAGATCTCTGCTTGCTGTCTCATCCCCGTGTTTTTGTAAGATCTCTGCTTGCTGTCTCATCCCTGTGTTTTTGTAAGATCTCTGCTTGCTGTCACATCCCCATGTTTTTGTAAGATCTCTACTTGCTGTCTCATCCCTGTGTTTTTGTAAGATCTCTACTTGCTGTCTCATCCCTGTGTTTTTGTAAGATCTCTGCTTGCTGTCTCATCCCTGTGTTTTTGTAAGATCTCTGCTTGCTGTCACATCCCCATGTTTTTGTAAGATCTCTACTTGCTGTCTCATCCCTGTGTTTTTGTAAGATCTCTACTTGCTGTCACATCCCTGTGTTTTTGTAAGATCTCTACTTGCTGTCACATCCCTGGTTTTTGTAAGATCTCTGCTTGCTGTCACATCCCCATGTTTTTGTAAGATCTCTGCTTGCTGTCTCATCCCTGTGTTTTTGTAAGATCTCTGCTTGCTGTCACATCCCCATGTTTTTGTAAGATCTCTGCTTGCTGTCTCATCCCTGTGTTTTTGTAAGATCTCTGCTTGCTGTCTCATCCCTGTGTTTTTGTAAGATCTCTGCTTGCTGTCTCATCCCTGTGTTTTTGTAAGATCTCTACTTGCTGTCACATCCCCATGTTTTTGTAAGATCTCTACTTGCTGTCTCATCCCCGTGTTTTTGTAAGATCTCTACTTGCTGTCACATCCCTGTGTTTTTGTAAGATCTCTACTTGCTGTCTCATCCCTGTGTTTTTGTAAGATCTCTACTTGCTGTCACATCCCTGTGTTTTTGTAAGATCTCTACTTGCTGTCTCATCCCTGTGTTTTTGTAAGATCTCTGCTTGCTGTCACATCCCCATGTTTTTGTAAGATCTCTACTTGCTGTCACATCCCTGTGTTTTTGTAAGATCTCTACTTGCTGTCACATCCCTGTGTTTTTGTAAGATCTCTGCTTGCTGTCACATCCCCATGTTTTTGTAAGATCTCTACTTGCTGTCACATCCCCATGTTTTTGTAAGATCTCTGCTTGCTGTCACATCCCCATGTTTTTGTAAGATCTCTGCTTGCTGTCACATCCCCATGTTTTTGTAAGATCTCTGCTTGCTGTCACATCCCCATGTTTTTGTAAGATCTCTACTTGCTGTCACATCCCCATGTTTTTGTAAGATCTCTACTTGCTGTCTCATCCCCATGTTTTTGTAAGATCTCTACTTGCTGTCACATCCCTGGTTTTTATAAGATCTCTGCTTGGTGTCACATCCCCATGTTTTTGTAAGATCTCTGCTTGCTGTCACATCCCTGGTTTTGTAAGATCTCTGCTTGGTGTCACATCCCCATGTTTTTGTAAGATCTCTGCTTGCTGTCACATCCCCATGTTTTTGTAAGATCTCTGCTTGCTGTCACATCCCCATGTTTTTGTAAGATCTCTGCTTGCTGTCACATCCCCATGTTTTTGTAAGATCTCTACTTGCTGTCACATCCCTGTGTTTTTGTAAGATCTCTGCTTGCTGTCACATCCCCATGTTTTTGTAAGATCTCTGCTTGCTGTCACATCCCCATGTTTTTGTAAGATCTCTACTTGCTGTCTCATCCCCATGTTTTTGTAAGATCTCTACTTGCTGTCACATCCCTGTGTTTTTTGTAAGATCTCTGCTTGCTGTCTCATCCCTGTGTTTTTTGTAAGATCTCTGCTTGCTGTCACATCCCTGTGTTTTTTGTAAGATCTCTGCTTGCTGTCTTATCCCTGTGTTTTTGTAAGATCTCTGCTTGCTGTCACATCCCCATGTTTTTGTAAGATCTCTGCTTGCTGTCACATCCCCATGTTTTTGTAAGATCTCTACTTGCTGTCACATCCCTGTGTTTTTGTAAGATCTCTGCTTGCTGTCACATCCCCATGTTTTTGTAAGATCTCTGCTTGCTGTCACATCCCCATGTTTTTGTAAGATCTCTGCTTGCTGTCACATCCCCATGTTTTTGTAAGATCTCTACTTGCTGTCTCATCCCCGTGTTTTTGTAAGATCTCTACTTGCTGTCTCATCCCCATGTTTTTGTAAGATCTCTACTTGCTGTCACATCCCTGGTTTTTGTAAGATCTCTGCTTGCTGTCACATCCCTGTGTTTTTTGTAAGATCTCTGCTTGCTGTCTCATCCCTGTGTTTTTGTAAGATCTCTACTTGCTGTCTCATCCCTGTGTTTTTGTAAGATCTCTACTTGCTGTCACATCCCTGTGTTTTTGTAAGATCTCTACTTGCTGTCACATCCCTGTGTTTTTGTAAGATCTCTGCTTGCTGTCACATCCCTGTGTTTTTGTAAGATCTCTACTTGCTGTCACATCCCTGTGTTTTTGTAAGATCTCTACTTGCTGTCTCATCCCTGTGTTTTTGTAAGATCTCTACTTGCTGTCACATCCCTGTGTTTTTGTAAGATCTCTACTTGCTGTCACATCCCTGTGTTTTTGTAAGATCTCTACTTGCTGTCACATCCCCATGTTTTTGTAAGATCTCTACTTGCTGTCTCATCCCTGTGTTTTTGTAAGATCTCTGCTTGCTGTCTCATCCCTGTGTTTTTGTAAGATCTCTACTTGCTGTCACATCCCTGTGTTTTTGTAAGATCTCTACTTGCTGTCTCATCCCTGTGTTTTTTGTAAGATCTCTGCTTGCTGTCTCATCCCTGTGTTTTTGTAAGATCTCTGCTTGCTGTCTCATCCCTGTGTTTTTGTAAGATCTCTGCTTGCTGTCTCATCCCTGTGTTTTTGTAAGATCTCTACTTGCTGTCACATCCCTGTGTTTTTGTAAGATCTCTACTTGCTGTCTCATCCCTGTGTTTTTTGTAAGATCTCTGCTTGCTGTCTCATCCCCGTGTTTTTGTAAGATCTCTACTTGCTGTCACATCCCTGTGTTTTTGTAAGATCTCTACTTGCTGTCTCATCCCTGTGTTTTTGTAAGATCTCTGCTTGCTGTCACATCCCTGTGTTTTTGTAAGATCTCTACTTGCTGTCACATCCCTGTGTTTTTGTAAGATCTCTGCTTGCTGTCACATCCCCATGTTTTTGTAAGATCTCTACTTGCTGTCACATCCCCATGTTTTTGTAAGATCTCTGCTTGCTGTCACATCCCTGTGTTTTTGTAAGATCTCTGCTTGCTGTCACATCCCTGTGTTTTTGTAAGATCTCTGCTTGCTGTCTCATCCCTGTGTTTTTGTAAGATCTCTGCTTGCTGTCACATCCCTGTGTTTTTGTAAGATCTCTGCTTGCTGTCACATCCCTGTGTTTTTGTAAGATCTCTGCTTGCTGTCTCATCCCTGTGTTTTTGTAAGATCTCTACTTGCTGTCACATCCCTGTGTTTTTGTAAGATCTCTACTTGCTGTCACATCCCTGTGTTTTTGTAAGATCTCTGCTTGCTGTCACATCCCCATGTTTTTGTAAGATCTCTACTTGCTGTCACATCCCCATGTTTTTGTAAGATCTCTGCTTGCTGTCACATCCCTGTGTTTTTGTAAGATCTCTGCTTGCTGTCACATCCCTGTGTTTTTGTAAGATCTCTGCTTGCTGTCTCATCCCTGTGTTTTTGTAAGATCTCTGCTTGCTGTCACATCCCCATGTTTTTGTAAGATCTCTGCTTGCTGTCACATCCCCATGTTTTTGTAAGATCTCTGCTTGCTGTCTCATCCCTGTGTTTTTGTAAGATCTCTGCTTGCTGTCTCATCCCTGTGTTTTTGTAAGATCTCTGCTTGCTGTCTCATCCCTGTGTTTTTGTAAGATCTCTACTTGCTGTCTCATCCCTGTGTTTTTTGTAAGATCTCTGCTTGCTGTCTCATCCCCGTGTTTTTGTAAGATCTCTACTTGCTGTCACATCCCTGTGTTTTTGTAAGATCTCTGCTTGCTGTCACATCCCTGTGTTTTTGTAAGATCTCTACTTGCTGTCACATCCCTGTGTTTTTGTAAGATCTCTGCTTGCTGTCACATCCCCATGTTTTTGTAAGATCTCTACTTGCTGTCACATCCCCATGTTTTTGTAAGATCTCTGCTTGCTGTCACATCCCCATGTTTTTGTAAGATCTCTGCTTGCTGTCACATCCCCATGTTTTTGTAAGATCTCTACTTGCTGTCACATCCCTGTGTTTTTGTAAGATCTCTGCTTGCTGTCACATCCCCATGTTTTTGTAAGATCTCTGCTTGCTGTCTCATCCCTGTGTTTTTGTAAGATCTCTGCTTGCTGTCTCATCCCCGTGTTTTTGTAAGATCTCTACTTGCTGTCACATCCCTGTGTTTTTGTAAGATCTCTGCTTGCTGTCTCATCCCTGTGTTTTTGTAAGATCTCTGCTTGCTGTCTCATCCCTGTGTTTTTGTAAGATCTCTGCTTGCTGTCTCATCCCCGTGTTTTTGTAAGATCTCTACTTGCTGTCACATCCCCATGTTTTTGTAAGATCTCTGCTTGCTGTCTCATCCCTGTGTTTTTGTAAGATCTCTGCTTGCTGTCTCATCCCTGTGTTTTTGTAAGATCTCTGCTTGCTGTCTCATCCCCGTGTTTTTGTAAGATCTCTGCTTGCTGTCTCATCCCTGTGTTTTTGTAAGATCTCTGCTTGCTGTCACATCCCTGTGTTTTTGTAAGATCTCTGCTTGCTGTCACATCCCCATGTTTTTGTAAGATCTCTACTTGCTGTCACATCCCTGTGTTTTTGTAAGATCTCTGCTTGCTGTCTCATCCCTGTGTTTTTGTAAGATCTCTGCTTGCTGTCACATCCCTGTGTTTTTGTAAGATCTCTGCTTGCTGTCACATCCCCATGTTTTTGTAAGATCTCTACTTGCTGTCACATCCCTGTGTTTTTGTAAGATCTCTGCTTGCTGTCACATCCCCATGTTTTTGTAAGATCTCTGCTTGCTGTCTCATCCCTGTGTTTTTGTAAGATCTCTGCTTGCTGTCTCATCCCCGTGTTTTTGTAAGATCTCTACTTGCTGTCACATCCCCATGTTTTTGTAAGATCTCTGCTTGCTGTCTCATCCCTGTGTTTTTGTAAGATCTCTGCTTGCTGTCTCATCCCTGTGTTTTTGTAAGATCTCTGCTTGCTGTCTCATCCCCGTGTTTTTGTAAGATCTCTGCTTGCTGTCACATCCCTGTGTTTTTGTAAGATCTCTGCTTGCTGTCACATCCCTGTGTTTTTGTAAGATCTCTGCTTGCTGTCACATCCCCATGTTTTTGTAAGATCTCTACTTGCTGTCACATCCCTGTGTTTTTGTAAGATCTCTACTTGCTGTCACATCCCTGTGTTTTTGTAAGATCTCTACTTGCTGTCACATCCCCATGTTTTTGTAAGATCTCTGCTTGCTGTCACATCCCCATGTTTTTGTAAGATCTCTGCTTGCTGTCTCATCCCTGTGTTTTTGTAAGATCTCTGCTTGCTGTCTCATCCCTGTGTTTTTGTAAGATCTCTACTTGCTGTCACATCCCTGTGTTTTTGTAAGATCTCTACTTGCTGTCTCATCCCTGTGTTTTTTGTAAGATCTCTGCTTGCTGTCTCATCCCTGTGTTTTTGTAAGATCTCTGCTTGCTGTCTCATCCCTGTGTTTTTGTAAGATCTCTGCTTGCTGTCTCATCCCTGTGTTTTTGTAAGATCTCTACTTGCTGTCACATCCCTGTGTTTTTGTAAGATCTCTACTTGCTGTCTCATCCCTGTGTTTTTTGTAAGATCTCTGCTTGCTGTCTCATCCCCGTGTTTTTGTAAGATCTCTACTTGCTGTCACATCCCTGTGTTTTTGTAAGATCTCTACTTGCTGTCTCATCCCTGTGTTTTTGTAAGATCTCTGCTTGCTGTCACATCCCTGTGTTTTTGTAAGATCTCTACTTGCTGTCACATCCCTGTGTTTTTGTAAGATCTCTGCTTGCTGTCACATCCCCATGTTTTTGTAAGATCTCTACTTGCTGTCACATCCCCATGTTTTTGTAAGATCTCTGCTTGCTGTCACATCCCTGTGTTTTTGTAAGATCTCTGCTTGCTGTCACATCCCTGTGTTTTTGTAAGATCTCTGCTTGCTGTCTCATCCCTGTGTTTTTGTAAGATCTCTGCTTGCTGTCACATCCCTGTGTTTTTGTAAGATCTCTGCTTGCTGTCACATCCCTGTGTTTTTGTAAGATCTCTGCTTGCTGTCTCATCCCTGTGTTTTTGTAAGATCTCTACTTGCTGTCACATCCCTGTGTTTTTGTAAGATCTCTACTTGCTGTCACATCCCTGTGTTTTTGTAAGATCTCTGCTTGCTGTCACATCCCCATGTTTTTGTAAGATCTCTACTTGCTGTCACATCCCCATGTTTTTGTAAGATCTCTGCTTGCTGTCACATCCCTGTGTTTTTGTAAGATCTCTGCTTGCTGTCACATCCCTGTGTTTTTGTAAGATCTCTGCTTGCTGTCTCATCCCTGTGTTTTTGTAAGATCTCTGCTTGCTGTCACATCCCCATGTTTTTGTAAGATCTCTGCTTGCTGTCACATCCCCATGTTTTTGTAAGATCTCTGCTTGCTGTCTCATCCCTGTGTTTTTGTAAGATCTCTGCTTGCTGTCTCATCCCTGTGTTTTTGTAAGATCTCTGCTTGCTGTCTCATCCCTGTGTTTTTGTAAGATCTCTACTTGCTGTCTCATCCCTGTGTTTTTTGTAAGATCTCTGCTTGCTGTCTCATCCCCGTGTTTTTGTAAGATCTCTACTTGCTGTCACATCCCTGTGTTTTTGTAAGATCTCTGCTTGCTGTCACATCCCTGTGTTTTTGTAAGATCTCTACTTGCTGTCACATCCCTGTGTTTTTGTAAGATCTCTGCTTGCTGTCACATCCCCATGTTTTTGTAAGATCTCTACTTGCTGTCACATCCCCATGTTTTTGTAAGATCTCTGCTTGCTGTCACATCCCCATGTTTTTGTAAGATCTCTGCTTGCTGTCACATCCCCATGTTTTTGTAAGATCTCTGCTTGCTGTCACATCCCCATGTTTTTGTAAGATCTCTGCTTGCTGTCTCATCCCTGTGTTTTTGTAAGATCTCTGCTTGCTGTCTCATCCCCGTGTTTTTGTAAGATCTCTACTTGCTGTCACATCCCTGTGTTTTTGTAAGATCTCTGCTTGCTGTCTCATCCCTGTGTTTTTGTAAGATCTCTGCTTGCTGTCTCATCCCTGTGTTTTTGTAAGATCTCTGCTTGCTGTCTCATCCCCGTGTTTTTGTAAGATCTCTACTTGCTGTCACATCCCCATGTTTTTGTAAGATCTCTGCTTGCTGTCTCATCCCTGTGTTTTTGTAAGATCTCTGCTTGCTGTCTCATCCCTGTGTTTTTGTAAGATCTCTGCTTGCTGTCTCATCCCCGTGTTTTTGTAAGATCTCTGCTTGCTGTCTCATCCCTGTGTTTTTGTAAGATCTCTGCTTGCTGTCACATCCCCATGTTTTTGTAAGATCTCTACTTGCTGTCTCATCCCTGTGTTTTTGTAAGATCTCTACTTGCTGTCACATCCCCATGTTTTTGTAAGATCTCTACTTGCTGTCTCATCCCTGTGTTTTTGTAAGATCTCTACTTGCTGTCTCATCCCTGTGTTTTTGTAAGATCTCTACTTGCTGTCACATCCCTGTGTTTTTGTAAGATCTCTACTTGCTGTCACATCCCTGGTTTTTGTAAGATCTCTGCTTGCTGTCACATCCCCATGTTTTTGTAAGATCTCTGCTTGCTGTCTCATCCCTGTGTTTTTGTAAGATCTCTGCTTGCTGTCACATCCCCATGTTTTTGTAAGATCTCTGCTTGCTGTCTCATCCCTGTGTTTTTGTAAGATCTCTGCTTGCTGTCTCATCCCTGTGTTTTTGTAAGATCTCTGCTTGCTGTCTCATCCCTGTGTTTTTGTAAGATCTCTACTTGCTGTCACATCCCCATGTTTTTGTAAGATCTCTACTTGCTGTCTCATCCCCGTGTTTTTGTAAGATCTCTACTTGCTGTCACATCCCTGTGTTTTTGTAAGATCTCTACTTGCTGTCTCATCCCTGTGTTTTTGTAAGATCTCTACTTGCTGTCACATCCCTGTGTTTTTGTAAGATCTCTACTTGCTGTCTCATCCCTGTGTTTTTGTAAGATCTCTGCTTGCTGTCACATCCCCATGTTTTTGTAAGATCTCTACTTGCTGTCACATCCCTGTGTTTTTGTAAGATCTCTACTTGCTGTCACATCCCTGTGTTTTTGTAAGATCTCTGCTTGCTGTCACATCCCCATGTTTTTGTAAGATCTCTACTTGCTGTCACATCCCCATGTTTTTGTAAGATCTCTGCTTGCTGTCACATCCCCATGTTTTTGTAAGATCTCTGCTTGCTGTCACATCCCCATGTTTTTGTAAGATCTCTGCTTGCTGTCACATCCCCATGTTTTTGTAAGATCTCTACTTGCTGTCACATCCCCATGTTTTTGTAAGATCTCTACTTGCTGTCTCATCCCCATGTTTTTGTAAGATCTCTACTTGCTGTCACATCCCTGGTTTTTATAAGATCTCTGCTTGGTGTCACATCCCCATGTTTTTGTAAGATCTCTGCTTGCTGTCACATCCCTGGTTTTGTAAGATCTCTGCTTGGTGTCACATCCCCATGTTTTTGTAAGATCTCTGCTTGCTGTCACATCCCCATGTTTTTGTAAGATCTCTGCTTGCTGTCACATCCCCATGTTTTTGTAAGATCTCTGCTTGCTGTCACATCCCCATGTTTTTGTAAGATCTCTACTTGCTGTCACATCCCTGTGTTTTTGTAAGATCTCTGCTTGCTGTCACATCCCCATGTTTTTGTAAGATCTCTGCTTGCTGTCACATCCCCATGTTTTTGTAAGATCTCTACTTGCTGTCTCATCCCCATGTTTTTGTAAGATCTCTACTTGCTGTCACATCCCTGTGTTTTTTGTAAGATCTCTGCTTGCTGTCTCATCCCTGTGTTTTTTGTAAGATCTCTGCTTGCTGTCACATCCCTGTGTTTTTTGTAAGATCTCTGCTTGCTGTCTTATCCCTGTGTTTTTGTAAGATCTCTGCTTGCTGTCACATCCCCATGTTTTTGTAAGATCTCTGCTTGCTGTCACATCCCCATGTTTTTGTAAGATCTCTACTTGCTGTCACATCCCTGTGTTTTTGTAAGATCTCTGCTTGCTGTCACATCCCCATGTTTTTGTAAGATCTCTGCTTGCTGTCACATCCCCATGTTTTTGTAAGATCTCTGCTTGCTGTCACATCCCCATGTTTTTGTAAGATCTCTACTTGCTGTCTCATCCCCGTGTTTTTGTAAGATCTCTACTTGCTGTCTCATCCCCATGTTTTTGTAAGATCTCTACTTGCTGTCACATCCCTGGTTTTTGTAAGATCTCTGCTTGCTGTCACATCCCTGTGTTTTTTGTAAGATCTCTGCTTGCTGTCTCATCCCTGTGTTTTTTGTAAGATCTCTGCTTGCTGTCACATCCCCATGTTTTTGTAAGATCTCTACTTGCTGTCACATCCCTGGTTTTTGTAAGATCTCTGCTTGCTGTCACATCCCTGTGTTTTTTGTAAGATCTCTGCTTGCTGTCTCATCCCTGTGTTTTTGTAAGATCTCTGCTTGCTGTCTTATCCCTGTGTTTTTGTAAGATCTCTGCTTGCTGTCACATCCCTGTGTTTTTGTAAGATCTCTGCTTGCTGTCACATCCCTGTGTTTTTGTAAGATCTCTACTTGCTGTCTCATCCCCGTGTTTTTGTAAGATCTCTGCTTGCTGTCACATCCCCATGTTTTTGTAAGATCTCTACTTGCTGTCTCATCCCCGTGTTTTTGTAAGATCTCTGCTTGCTTTCACATCCCTGGTTTTTGTAAGATCTCTGCTTGCTGTCTCATCCCTGTGTTTTTTGTAAGATCTCTGCTTGCTGTCTTATCCCTGTGTTTTTGTAAGATCTCTGCTTGCTGTCACATCCCTGTGTTTTTGTAAGATCTCTGCTTGCTGTCACATCCCTGGTTTTTGTAAGATCTCTGCTTGCTGTCACATCCCTGTGTTTTTTTGTAAGATCTCTGCTTGCTGTCTCATCCCCGTGTTTTTGTAAGATCTCTGCTTGCTTTCACATCCCTGGTTTTTGTAAGATCTCTGCTTGCTGTCTCATCCCTGTGTTTTTTGTAAGATCTCTGCTTGCTGTCTTATCCCTGTGTTTTTGTAAGATCTCTGCTTGCTGTCACATCCCTGTGTTTTTGTAAGATCTCTGCTTGCTGTCACATCCCTGGTTTTTGTAAGATCTCTGCTTGCTGTCACATCCCTGTGTTTTTTTGTAAGATCTCTGCTTGCTGTCTCATCCCCGTGTTTTTGTAAGATCTCTGCTTGCTTTCACATCCCTGGTTTTTGTAAGATCTCTGCTTGCTGTCACATCCCTGTTTTTTGTAAAATCTCAGCTTGCTTTCACATCCCTGGTTTTTGTAAGATCTCTACTTGCTGTCACATCCCCATGTTTTTGTAAGATCTCTGCTTGCTGTCACATCCCCATGTTTTTGTAAGATCTCTACTTGCTGTCACATCCCCATGTTTTTGTAAGATCTCTACTTGCTGTCACATCCCTGTGTTTTTGTAAGATCTCTGCTTGCTGTCACATCCCCATGTTTTTGTAAGATCTCTGCTTGCTGTCACATCCCCATGTTTTTGTAAGATCTCTACTTGCTGTCTCATCCCTGGTTTTTGTAAGATCTCTGCTTGCTGTCACATCCCTGTGTTTTTTGTAAGATCTCTGCTTGCTGTCTCATCCCTGTGTTTTTTGTAAGATCTCTGCTTGCTGTCTTATCCCTGTGTTTTTGTAAGATCTCTGCTTGCTGTCTCATCCCTGTGTTTTTGTAAGATCTCTGCTTGCTGTCACATCCCTGTGTTTTTGTAAGATCTCTGCTTGCTGTCACATCCCCATGTTTTTGTAAGATCTCTACTTGCTGTCACATCCCTGTGTTTTTGTAAGATCTCTGCTTGCTGTCACATCCCCATGTTTTTGTAAGATCTCTGCTTGCTGTCTCATCCCTGTGTTTTTGTAAGATCTCTACTTGCTGTCACATCCCTGGTTTTTGTAAGATCTCTACTTGCTGTCACATCCCCATGTTTTTGTAAGATCTCTGCTTGCTGTCTCATCCCTGTGTTTTTGTAAGATCTCTACTTGCTGTCACATCCCTGGTTTTTGTAAGATCTCTACTTGCTGTCACATCCCCATGTTTTTGTAAGATCTCTGCTTGCTGTCACATCCCTGTGTTTTTGTAAGATCTCTACTTGCTGTCACATCCCTGTGTTTTTGTAAGATCTCTACTTGCTGTCTCATCCCTGTGTTTTTGTAAGATCTCTACTTGCTGTCACATCCCTGTGTTTTTGTAAGATCTCTACTTGCTGTCACATCCCTGTGTTTTTGTAAGATCTCTACTTGCTGTCACATCCCTGTGTTTTTGTAAGATCTCTACTTGCTGTCTCATCCCTGTGTTTTTGTAAGATCTCTACTTGCTGTCACATCCCTGTGTTTTTGTAAGATCTCTACTTGCTGTCACATCCCTGTGTTTTTGTAAGATCTCTACTTGCTGTCACATCCCCATGTTTTTGTAAGATCTCTGCTTGCTGTCTCATCCCTGTGTTTTTGTAAGATCTCTACTTGCTGTCACATCCCTGTGTTTTTGTAAGATCTCTACTTGCTGTCTCATCCCTGTGTTTTTTGTAAGATCTCTGCTTGCTGTCTCATCCCTGTGTTTTTGTAAGATCTCTGCTTGCTGTCTCATCCCTGTGTTTTTGTAAGATCTCTGCTTGCTGTCTCATCCCTGTGTTTTTGTAAGATCTCTACTTGCTGTCACATCCCTGTGTTTTTGTAAGATCTCTACTTGCTGTCTCATCCCTGTGTTTTTTGTAAGATCTCTGCTTGCTGTCTCATCCCCGTGTTTTTGTAAGATCTCTACTTGCTGTCACATCCCTGTGTTTTTGTAAGATCTCTACTTGCTGTCTCATCCCTGTGTTTTTGTAAGATCTCTGCTTGCTGTCACATCCCTGTGTTTTTGTAAGATCTCTACTTGCTGTCACATCCCTGTGTTTTTGTAAGATCTCTGCTTGCTGTCACATCCCCATGTTTTTGTAAGATCTCTACTTGCTGTCACATCCCCATGTTTTTGTAAGATCTCTGCTTGCTGTCACATCCCTGTGTTTTTGTAAGATCTCTGCTTGCTGTCACATCCCTGTGTTTTTGTAAGATCTCTGCTTGCTGTCTCATCCCTGTGTTTTTGTAAGATCTCTGCTTGCTGTCACATCCCTGTGTTTTTGTAAGATCTCTGCTTGCTGTCACATCCCTGTGTTTTTGTAAGATCTCTGCTTGCTGTCTCATCCCTGTGTTTTTGTAAGATCTCTACTTGCTGTCACATCCCTGTGTTTTTGTAAGATCTCTACTTGCTGTCACATCCCTGTGTTTTTGTAAGATCTCTGCTTGCTGTCACATCCCCATGTTTTTGTAAGATCTCTACTTGCTGTCACATCCCCATGTTTTTGTAAGATCTCTGCTTGCTGTCACATCCCTGTGTTTTTGTAAGATCTCTGCTTGCTGTCACATCCCTGTGTTTTTGTAAGATCTCTGCTTGCTGTCTCATCCCTGTGTTTTTGTAAGATCTCTGCTTGCTGTCACATCCCCATGTTTTTGTAAGATCTCTGCTTGCTGTCACATCCCCATGTTTTTGTAAGATCTCTGCTTGCTGTCTCATCCCTGTGTTTTTGTAAGATCTCTGCTTGCTGTCTCATCCCTGTGTTTTTGTAAGATCTCTGCTTGCTGTCTCATCCCTGTGTTTTTGTAAGATCTCTACTTGCTGTCTCATCCCTGTGTTTTTTGTAAGATCTCTGCTTGCTGTCTCATCCCCGTGTTTTTGTAAGATCTCTACTTGCTGTCACATCCCTGTGTTTTTGTAAGATCTCTGCTTGCTGTCACATCCCTGTGTTTTTGTAAGATCTCTACTTGCTGTCACATCCCTGTGTTTTTGTAAGATCTCTGCTTGCTGTCACATCCCCATGTTTTTGTAAGATCTCTACTTGCTGTCACATCCCCATGTTTTTGTAAGATCTCTGCTTGCTGTCACATCCCCATGTTTTTGTAAGATCTCTGCTTGCTGTCACATCCCCATGTTTTTGTAAGATCTCTACTTGCTGTCACATCCCTGTGTTTTTGTAAGATCTCTGCTTGCTGTCACATCCCCATGTTTTTGTAAGATCTCTGCTTGCTGTCTCATCCCTGTGTTTTTGTAAGATCTCTGCTTGCTGTCTCATCCCCGTGTTTTTGTAAGATCTCTACTTGCTGTCACATCCCTGTGTTTTTGTAAGATCTCTGCTTGCTGTCTCATCCCTGTGTTTTTGTAAGATCTCTGCTTGCTGTCTCATCCCTGTGTTTTTGTAAGATCTCTGCTTGCTGTCTCATCCCCGTGTTTTTGTAAGATCTCTACTTGCTGTCACATCCCCATGTTTTTGTAAGATCTCTGCTTGCTGTCTCATCCCTGTGTTTTTGTAAGATCTCTGCTTGCTGTCTCATCCCTGTGTTTTTGTAAGATCTCTGCTTGCTGTCTCATCCCCGTGTTTTTGTAAGATCTCTGCTTGCTGTCTCATCCCTGTGTTTTTGTAAGATCTCTGCTTGCTGTCACATCCCTGTGTTTTTGTAAGATCTCTGCTTGCTGTCACATCCCCATGTTTTTGTAAGATCTCTACTTGCTGTCACATCCCTGTGTTTTTGTAAGATCTCTGCTTGCTGTCTCATCCCTGTGTTTTTGTAAGATCTCTGCTTGCTGTCACATCCCTGTGTTTTTGTAAGATCTCTGCTTGCTGTCACATCCCCATGTTTTTGTAAGATCTCTACTTGCTGTCACATCCCTGTGTTTTTGTAAGATCTCTGCTTGCTGTCACATCCCCATGTTTTTGTAAGATCTCTGCTTGCTGTCTCATCCCTGTGTTTTTGTAAGATCTCTGCTTGCTGTCTCATCCCCGTGTTTTTGTAAGATCTCTACTTGCTGTCACATCCCCATGTTTTTGTAAGATCTCTGCTTGCTGTCTCATCCCTGTGTTTTTGTAAGATCTCTGCTTGCTGTCTCATCCCTGTGTTTTTGTAAGATCTCTGCTTGCTGTCTCATCCCCGTGTTTTTGTAAGATCTCTGCTTGCTGTCACATCCCTGTGTTTTTGTAAGATCTCTGCTTGCTGTCACATCCCTGTGTTTTTGTAAGATCTCTGCTTGCTGTCACATCCCCATGTTTTTGTAAGATCTCTACTTGCTGTCACATCCCTGTGTTTTTGTAAGATCTCTACTTGCTGTCACATCCCCATGTTTTTGTAAGATCTCTGCTTGCTGTCACATCCCCATGTTTTTGTAAGATCTCTGCTTGCTGTCTCATCCCTGTGTTTTTGTAAGATCTCTGCTTGCTGTCTCATCCCTGTGTTTTTGTAAGATCTCTACTTGCTGTCACATCCCTGTGTTTTTGTAAGATCTCTACTTGCTGTCTCATCCCTGTGTTTTTTGTAAGATCTCTGCTTGCTGTCTCATCCCTGTGTTTTTGTAAGATCTCTGCTTGCTGTCTCATCCCTGTGTTTTTGTAAGATCTCTGCTTGCTGTCTCATCCCTGTGTTTTTGTAAGATCTCTACTTGCTGTCACATCCCTGTGTTTTTGTAAGATCTCTACTTGCTGTCTCATCCCTGTGTTTTTTGTAAGATCTCTGCTTGCTGTCTCATCCCCGTGTTTTTGTAAGATCTCTACTTGCTGTCACATCCCTGTGTTTTTGTAAGATCTCTACTTGCTGTCTCATCCCTGTGTTTTTGTAAGATCTCTGCTTGCTGTCACATCCCTGTGTTTTTGTAAGATCTCTACTTGCTGTCACATCCCTGTGTTTTTGTAAGATCTCTGCTTGCTGTCACATCCCCATGTTTTTGTAAGATCTCTACTTGCTGTCACATCCCCATGTTTTTGTAAGATCTCTGCTTGCTGTCACATCCCTGTGTTTTTGTAAGATCTCTGCTTGCTGTCACATCCCTGTGTTTTTGTAAGATCTCTGCTTGCTGTCTCATCCCTGTGTTTTTGTAAGATCTCTGCTTGCTGTCACATCCCTGTGTTTTTGTAAGATCTCTGCTTGCTGTCACATCCCTGTGTTTTTGTAAGATCTCTGCTTGCTGTCTCATCCCTGTGTTTTTGTAAGATCTCTACTTGCTGTCACATCCCTGTGTTTTTGTAAGATCTCTACTTGCTGTCACATCCCTGTGTTTTTGTAAGATCTCTGCTTGCTGTCACATCCCCATGTTTTTGTAAGATCTCTACTTGCTGTCACATCCCCATGTTTTTGTAAGATCTCTGCTTGCTGTCACATCCCTGTGTTTTTGTAAGATCTCTGCTTGCTGTCACATCCCTGTGTTTTTGTAAGATCTCTGCTTGCTGTCTCATCCCTGTGTTTTTGTAAGATCTCTGCTTGCTGTCACATCCCCATGTTTTTGTAAGATCTCTGCTTGCTGTCACATCCCCATGTTTTTGTAAGATCTCTGCTTGCTGTCTCATCCCTGTGTTTTTGTAAGATCTCTGCTTGCTGTCTCATCCCTGTGTTTTTGTAAGATCTCTGCTTGCTGTCTCATCCCTGTGTTTTTGTAAGATCTCTACTTGCTGTCTCATCCCTGTGTTTTTTGTAAGATCTCTGCTTGCTGTCTCATCCCCGTGTTTTTGTAAGATCTCTACTTGCTGTCACATCCCTGTGTTTTTGTAAGATCTCTGCTTGCTGTCACATCCCTGTGTTTTTGTAAGATCTCTACTTGCTGTCACATCCCTGTGTTTTTGTAAGATCTCTGCTTGCTGTCACATCCCCATGTTTTTGTAAGATCTCTACTTGCTGTCACATCCCCATGTTTTTGTAAGATCTCTGCTTGCTGTCACATCCCCATGTTTTTGTAAGATCTCTGCTTGCTGTCACATCCCCATGTTTTTGTAAGATCTCTGCTTGCTGTCACATCCCCATGTTTTTGTAAGATCTCTGCTTGCTGTCTCATCCCTGTGTTTTTGTAAGATCTCTGCTTGCTGTCTCATCCCCGTGTTTTTGTAAGATCTCTACTTGCTGTCACATCCCTGTGTTTTTGTAAGATCTCTGCTTGCTGTCTCATCCCTGTGTTTTTGTAAGATCTCTGCTTGCTGTCTCATCCCTGTGTTTTTGTAAGATCTCTGCTTGCTGTCTCATCCCCGTGTTTTTGTAAGATCTCTACTTGCTGTCACATCCCCATGTTTTTGTAAGATCTCTGCTTGCTGTCTCATCCCTGTGTTTTTGTAAGATCTCTGCTTGCTGTCTCATCCCTGTGTTTTTGTAAGATCTCTGCTTGCTGTCTCATCCCCGTGTTTTTGTAAGATCTCTGCTTGCTGTCTCATCCCTGTGTTTTTGTAAGATCTCTGCTTGCTGTCACATCCCCATGTTTTTGTAAGATCTCTACTTGCTGTCTCATCCCTGTGTTTTTGTAAGATCTCTACTTGCTGTCTCATCCCTGTGTTTTTGTAAGATCTCTGCTTGCTGTCTCATCCCTGTGTTTTTGTAAGATCTCTGCTTGCTGTCACATCCCCATGTTTTTGTAAGATCTCTACTTGCTGTCTCATCCCTGTGTTTTTGTAAGATCTCTACTTGCTGTCACATCCCTGTGTTTTTGTAAGATCTCTACTTGCTGTCACATCCCTGGTTTTTGTAAGATCTCTGCTTGCTGTCACATCCCCATGTTTTTGTAAGATCTCTGCTTGCTGTCTCATCCCTGTGTTTTTGTAAGATCTCTGCTTGCTGTCACATCCCCATGTTTTTGTAAGATCTCTGCTTGCTGTCTCATCCCTGTGTTTTTGTAAGATCTCTGCTTGCTGTCTCATCCCTGTGTTTTTGTAAGATCTCTGCTTGCTGTCTCATCCCTGTGTTTTTGTAAGATCTCTACTTGCTGTCACATCCCCATGTTTTTGTAAGATCTCTACTTGCTGTCTCATCCCCGTGTTTTTGTAAGATCTCTACTTGCTGTCACATCCCTGTGTTTTTGTAAGATCTCTACTTGCTGTCTCATCCCTGTGTTTTTGTAAGATCTCTACTTGCTGTCACATCCCTGTGTTTTTGTAAGATCTCTACTTGCTGTCTCATCCCTGTGTTTTTGTAAGATCTCTGCTTGCTGTCACATCCCCATGTTTTTGTAAGATCTCTACTTGCTGTCACATCCCTGTGTTTTTGTAAGATCTCTACTTGCTGTCACATCCCTGTGTTTTTGTAAGATCTCTGCTTGCTGTCACATCCCCATGTTTTTGTAAGATCTCTACTTGCTGTCACATCCCCATGTTTTTGTAAGATCTCTGCTTGCTGTCACATCCCCATGTTTTTGTAAGATCTCTGCTTGCTGTCACATCCCCATGTTTTTGTAAGATCTCTGCTTGCTGTCACATCCCCATGTTTTTGTAAGATCTCTACTTGCTGTCACATCCCCATGTTTTTGTAAGATCTCTACTTGCTGTCTCATCCCCATGTTTTTGTAAGATCTCTACTTGCTGTCACATCCCTGGTTTTTATAAGATCTCTGCTTGGTGTCACATCCCCATGTTTTTGTAAGATCTCTGCTTGCTGTCACATCCCTGGTTTTGTAAGATCTCTGCTTGGTGTCACATCCCCATGTTTTTGTAAGATCTCTGCTTGCTGTCACATCCCCATGTTTTTGTAAGATCTCTGCTTGCTGTCACATCCCCATGTTTTTGTAAGATCTCTGCTTGCTGTCACATCCCCATGTTTTTGTAAGATCTCTACTTGCTGTCACATCCCTGTGTTTTTGTAAGATCTCTGCTTGCTGTCACATCCCCATGTTTTTGTAAGATCTCTGCTTGCTGTCACATCCCCATGTTTTTGTAAGATCTCTACTTGCTGTCTCATCCCCATGTTTTTGTAAGATCTCTACTTGCTGTCACATCCCTGTGTTTTTTGTAAGATCTCTGCTTGCTGTCTCATCCCTGTGTTTTTTGTAAGATCTCTGCTTGCTGTCACATCCCTGTGTTTTTTGTAAGATCTCTGCTTGCTGTCTTATCCCTGTGTTTTTGTAAGATCTCTGCTTGCTGTCACATCCCCATGTTTTTGTAAGATCTCTGCTTGCTGTCACATCCCCATGTTTTTGTAAGATCTCTACTTGCTGTCACATCCCTGTGTTTTTGTAAGATCTCTGCTTGCTGTCACATCCCCATGTTTTTGTAAGATCTCTGCTTGCTGTCACATCCCCATGTTTTTGTAAGATCTCTGCTTGCTGTCACATCCCCATGTTTTTGTAAGATCTCTACTTGCTGTCTCATCCCCGTGTTTTTGTAAGATCTCTACTTGCTGTCTCATCCCCATGTTTTTGTAAGATCTCTACTTGCTGTCACATCCCTGGTTTTTGTAAGATCTCTGCTTGCTGTCACATCCCTGTGTTTTTTGTAAGATCTCTGCTTGCTGTCTCATCCCTGTGTTTTTGTAAGATCTCTACTTGCTGTCTCATCCCTGTGTTTTTGTAAGATCTCTACTTGCTGTCACATCCCTGTGTTTTTGTAAGATCTCTACTTGCTGTCACATCCCTGTGTTTTTGTAAGATCTCTGCTTGCTGTCACATCCCTGTGTTTTTGTAAGATCTCTACTTGCTGTCACATCCCTGTGTTTTTGTAAGATCTCTACTTGCTGTCTCATCCCTGTGTTTTTGTAAGATCTCTACTTGCTGTCACATCCCTGTGTTTTTGTAAGATCTCTACTTGCTGTCACATCCCTGTGTTTTTGTAAGATCTCTACTTGCTGTCACATCCCCATGTTTTTGTAAGATCTCTACTTGCTGTCTCATCCCTGTGTTTTTGTAAGATCTCTGCTTGCTGTCTCATCCCTGTGTTTTTGTAAGATCTCTACTTGCTGTCACATCCCTGTGTTTTTGTAAGATCTCTACTTGCTGTCTCATCCCTGTGTTTTTTGTAAGATCTCTGCTTGCTGTCTCATCCCTGTGTTTTTGTAAGATCTCTGCTTGCTGTCTCATCCCTGTGTTTTTGTAAGATCTCTGCTTGCTGTCTCATCCCTGTGTTTTTGTAAGATCTCTACTTGCTGTCACATCCCTGTGTTTTTGTAAGATCTCTACTTGCTGTCTCATCCCTGTGTTTTTTGTAAGATCTCTGCTTGCTGTCTCATCCCCGTGTTTTTGTAAGATCTCTACTTGCTGTCACATCCCTGTGTTTTTGTAAGATCTCTACTTGCTGTCTCATCCCTGTGTTTTTGTAAGATCTCTGCTTGCTGTCACATCCCTGTGTTTTTGTAAGATCTCTACTTGCTGTCACATCCCTGTGTTTTTGTAAGATCTCTGCTTGCTGTCACATCCCCATGTTTTTGTAAGATCTCTACTTGCTGTCACATCCCCATGTTTTTGTAAGATCTCTGCTTGCTGTCACATCCCTGTGTTTTTGTAAGATCTCTGCTTGCTGTCACATCCCTGTGTTTTTGTAAGATCTCTGCTTGCTGTCTCATCCCTGTGTTTTTGTAAGATCTCTGCTTGCTGTCACATCCCTGTGTTTTTGTAAGATCTCTGCTTGCTGTCACATCCCTGTGTTTTTGTAAGATCTCTGCTTGCTGTCTCATCCCTGTGTTTTTGTAAGATCTCTACTTGCTGTCACATCCCTGTGTTTTTGTAAGATCTCTACTTGCTGTCACATCCCTGTGTTTTTGTAAGATCTCTGCTTGCTGTCACATCCCCATGTTTTTGTAAGATCTCTACTTGCTGTCACATCCCCATGTTTTTGTAAGATCTCTGCTTGCTGTCACATCCCTGTGTTTTTGTAAGATCTCTGCTTGCTGTCACATCCCTGTGTTTTTGTAAGATCTCTGCTTGCTGTCTCATCCCTGTGTTTTTGTAAGATCTCTGCTTGCTGTCACATCCCCATGTTTTTGTAAGATCTCTGCTTGCTGTCACATCCCCATGTTTTTGTAAGATCTCTGCTTGCTGTCTCATCCCTGTGTTTTTGTAAGATCTCTGCTTGCTGTCTCATCCCTGTGTTTTTGTAAGATCTCTGCTTGCTGTCTCATCCCTGTGTTTTTGTAAGATCTCTACTTGCTGTCTCATCCCTGTGTTTTTTGTAAGATCTCTGCTTGCTGTCTCATCCCCGTGTTTTTGTAAGATCTCTACTTGCTGTCACATCCCTGTGTTTTTGTAAGATCTCTGCTTGCTGTCACATCCCTGTGTTTTTGTAAGATCTCTACTTGCTGTCACATCCCTGTGTTTTTGTAAGATCTCTGCTTGCTGTCACATCCCCATGTTTTTGTAAGATCTCTACTTGCTGTCACATCCCCATGTTTTTGTAAGATCTCTGCTTGCTGTCACATCCCCATGTTTTTGTAAGATCTCTGCTTGCTGTCACATCCCCATGTTTTTGTAAGATCTCTACTTGCTGTCACATCCCTGTGTTTTTGTAAGATCTCTGCTTGCTGTCACATCCCCATGTTTTTGTAAGATCTCTGCTTGCTGTCTCATCCCTGTGTTTTTGTAAGATCTCTGCTTGCTGTCTCATCCCCGTGTTTTTGTAAGATCTCTACTTGCTGTCACATCCCTGTGTTTTTGTAAGATCTCTGCTTGCTGTCTCATCCCTGTGTTTTTGTAAGATCTCTGCTTGCTGTCTCATCCCTGTGTTTTTGTAAGATCTCTGCTTGCTGTCTCATCCCCGTGTTTTTGTAAGATCTCTACTTGCTGTCACATCCCCATGTTTTTGTAAGATCTCTGCTTGCTGTCTCATCCCTGTGTTTTTGTAAGATCTCTGCTTGCTGTCTCATCCCTGTGTTTTTGTAAGATCTCTGCTTGCTGTCTCATCCCCGTGTTTTTGTAAGATCTCTGCTTGCTGTCTCATCCCTGTGTTTTTGTAAGATCTCTGCTTGCTGTCACATCCCTGTGTTTTTGTAAGATCTCTGCTTGCTGTCACATCCCCATGTTTTTGTAAGATCTCTACTTGCTGTCACATCCCTGTGTTTTTGTAAGATCTCTGCTTGCTGTCTCATCCCTGTGTTTTTGTAAGATCTCTGCTTGCTGTCACATCCCTGTGTTTTTGTAAGATCTCTGCTTGCTGTCACATCCCCATGTTTTTGTAAGATCTCTACTTGCTGTCACATCCCTGTGTTTTTGTAAGATCTCTGCTTGCTGTCACATCCCCATGTTTTTGTAAGATCTCTGCTTGCTGTCTCATCCCTGTGTTTTTGTAAGATCTCTGCTTGCTGTCTCATCCCCGTGTTTTTGTAAGATCTCTACTTGCTGTCACATCCCCATGTTTTTGTAAGATCTCTGCTTGCTGTCTCATCCCTGTGTTTTTGTAAGATCTCTGCTTGCTGTCTCATCCCTGTGTTTTTGTAAGATCTCTGCTTGCTGTCTCATCCCCGTGTTTTTGTAAGATCTCTGCTTGCTGTCACATCCCTGTGTTTTTGTAAGATCTCTGCTTGCTGTCACATCCCTGTGTTTTTGTAAGATCTCTGCTTGCTGTCACATCCCCATGTTTTTGTAAGATCTCTACTTGCTGTCACATCCCTGTGTTTTTGTAAGATCTCTACTTGCTGTCACATCCCTGTGTTTTTGTAAGATCTCTACTTGCTGTCACATCCCCATGTTTTTGTAAGATCTCTGCTTGCTGTCACATCCCCATGTTTTTGTAAGATCTCTGCTTGCTGTCTCATCCCTGTGTTTTTGTAAGATCTCTGCTTGCTGTCTCATCCCTGTGTTTTTGTAAGATCTCTACTTGCTGTCACATCCCTGTGTTTTTGTAAGATCTCTACTTGCTGTCTCATCCCTGTGTTTTTTGTAAGATCTCTGCTTGCTGTCTCATCCCTGTGTTTTTGTAAGATCTCTGCTTGCTGTCTCATCCCTGTGTTTTTGTAAGATCTCTGCTTGCTGTCTCATCCCTGTGTTTTTGTAAGATCTCTACTTGCTGTCACATCCCTGTGTTTTTGTAAGATCTCTACTTGCTGTCTCATCCCTGTGTTTTTTGTAAGATCTCTGCTTGCTGTCTCATCCCCGTGTTTTTGTAAGATCTCTACTTGCTGTCACATCCCTGTGTTTTTGTAAGATCTCTACTTGCTGTCTCATCCCTGTGTTTTTGTAAGATCTCTGCTTGCTGTCACATCCCTGTGTTTTTGTAAGATCTCTACTTGCTGTCACATCCCTGTGTTTTTGTAAGATCTCTGCTTGCTGTCACATCCCCATGTTTTTGTAAGATCTCTACTTGCTGTCACATCCCCATGTTTTTGTAAGATCTCTGCTTGCTGTCACATCCCTGTGTTTTTGTAAGATCTCTGCTTGCTGTCACATCCCTGTGTTTTTGTAAGATCTCTGCTTGCTGTCTCATCCCTGTGTTTTTGTAAGATCTCTGCTTGCTGTCACATCCCTGTGTTTTTGTAAGATCTCTGCTTGCTGTCACATCCCTGTGTTTTTGTAAGATCTCTGCTTGCTGTCTCATCCCTGTGTTTTTGTAAGATCTCTACTTGCTGTCACATCCCTGTGTTTTTGTAAGATCTCTACTTGCTGTCACATCCCTGTGTTTTTGTAAGATCTCTGCTTGCTGTCACATCCCCATGTTTTTGTAAGATCTCTACTTGCTGTCACATCCCCATGTTTTTGTAAGATCTCTGCTTGCTGTCACATCCCTGTGTTTTTGTAAGATCTCTGCTTGCTGTCACATCCCTGTGTTTTTGTAAGATCTCTGCTTGCTGTCTCATCCCTGTGTTTTTGTAAGATCTCTGCTTGCTGTCACATCCCCATGTTTTTGTAAGATCTCTGCTTGCTGTCACATCCCCATGTTTTTGTAAGATCTCTGCTTGCTGTCTCATCCCTGTGTTTTTGTAAGATCTCTGCTTGCTGTCTCATCCCTGTGTTTTTGTAAGATCTCTGCTTGCTGTCTCATCCCTGTGTTTTTGTAAGATCTCTACTTGCTGTCTCATCCCTGTGTTTTTTGTAAGATCTCTGCTTGCTGTCTCATCCCCGTGTTTTTGTAAGATCTCTACTTGCTGTCACATCCCTGTGTTTTTGTAAGATCTCTGCTTGCTGTCACATCCCTGTGTTTTTGTAAGATCTCTACTTGCTGTCACATCCCTGTGTTTTTGTAAGATCTCTGCTTGCTGTCACATCCCCATGTTTTTGTAAGATCTCTACTTGCTGTCACATCCCCATGTTTTTGTAAGATCTCTGCTTGCTGTCACATCCCCATGTTTTTGTAAGATCTCTGCTTGCTGTCACATCCCCATGTTTTTGTAAGATCTCTGCTTGCTGTCACATCCCCATGTTTTTGTAAGATCTCTGCTTGCTGTCTCATCCCTGTGTTTTTGTAAGATCTCTGCTTGCTGTCTCATCCCCGTGTTTTTGTAAGATCTCTACTTGCTGTCACATCCCTGTGTTTTTGTAAGATCTCTGCTTGCTGTCTCATCCCTGTGTTTTTGTAAGATCTCTGCTTGCTGTCTCATCCCTGTGTTTTTGTAAGATCTCTGCTTGCTGTCTCATCCCCGTGTTTTTGTAAGATCTCTACTTGCTGTCACATCCCCATGTTTTTGTAAGATCTCTGCTTGCTGTCTCATCCCTGTGTTTTTGTAAGATCTCTGCTTGCTGTCTCATCCCTGTGTTTTTGTAAGATCTCTGCTTGCTGTCTCATCCCCGTGTTTTTGTAAGATCTCTGCTTGCTGTCTCATCCCTGTGTTTTTGTAAGATCTCTGCTTGCTGTCACATCCCCATGTTTTTGTAAGATCTCTACTTGCTGTCTCATCCCTGTGTTTTTGTAAGATCTCTACTTGCTGTCACATCCCCATGTTTTTGTAAGATCTCTACTTGCTGTCTCATCCCTGTGTTTTTGTAAGATCTCTACTTGCTGTCTCATCCCTGTGTTTTTGTAAGATCTCTACTTGCTGTCACATCCCTGTGTTTTTGTAAGATCTCTACTTGCTGTCACATCCCTGGTTTTTGTAAGATCTCTGCTTGCTGTCACATCCCCATGTTTTTGTAAGATCTCTGCTTGCTGTCTCATCCCTGTGTTTTTGTAAGATCTCTGCTTGCTGTCACATCCCCATGTTTTTGTAAGATCTCTGCTTGCTGTCTCATCCCTGTGTTTTTGTAAGATCTCTGCTTGCTGTCTCATCCCTGTGTTTTTGTAAGATCTCTGCTTGCTGTCTCATCCCTGTGTTTTTGTAAGATCTCTACTTGCTGTCACATCCCCATGTTTTTGTAAGATCTCTACTTGCTGTCTCATCCCCGTGTTTTTGTAAGATCTCTACTTGCTGTCACATCCCTGTGTTTTTGTAAGATCTCTACTTGCTGTCTCATCCCTGTGTTTTTGTAAGATCTCTACTTGCTGTCACATCCCTGTGTTTTTGTAAGATCTCTACTTGCTGTCTCATCCCTGTGTTTTTGTAAGATCTCTGCTTGCTGTCACATCCCCATGTTTTTGTAAGATCTCTACTTGCTGTCACATCCCTGTGTTTTTGTAAGATCTCTACTTGCTGTCACATCCCTGTGTTTTTGTAAGATCTCTGCTTGCTGTCACATCCCCATGTTTTTGTAAGATCTCTACTTGCTGTCACATCCCCATGTTTTTGTAAGATCTCTGCTTGCTGTCACATCCCCATGTTTTTGTAAGATCTCTGCTTGCTGTCACATCCCCATGTTTTTGTAAGATCTCTGCTTGCTGTCACATCCCCATGTTTTTGTAAGATCTCTACTTGCTGTCACATCCCCATGTTTTTGTAAGATCTCTACTTGCTGTCTCATCCCCATGTTTTTGTAAGATCTCTACTTGCTGTCACATCCCTGGTTTTTATAAGATCTCTGCTTGGTGTCACATCCCCATGTTTTTGTAAGATCTCTGCTTGCTGTCACATCCCTGGTTTTGTAAGATCTCTGCTTGGTGTCACATCCCCATGTTTTTGTAAGATCTCTGCTTGCTGTCACATCCCCATGTTTTTGTAAGATCTCTGCTTGCTGTCACATCCCCATGTTTTTGTAAGATCTCTGCTTGCTGTCACATCCCCATGTTTTTGTAAGATCTCTACTTGCTGTCACATCCCTGTGTTTTTGTAAGATCTCTGCTTGCTGTCACATCCCCATGTTTTTGTAAGATCTCTGCTTGCTGTCACATCCCCATGTTTTTGTAAGATCTCTACTTGCTGTCTCATCCCCATGTTTTTGTAAGATCTCTACTTGCTGTCACATCCCTGTGTTTTTTGTAAGATCTCTGCTTGCTGTCTCATCCCTGTGTTTTTTGTAAGATCTCTGCTTGCTGTCACATCCCTGTGTTTTTTGTAAGATCTCTGCTTGCTGTCTTATCCCTGTGTTTTTGTAAGATCTCTGCTTGCTGTCACATCCCCATGTTTTTGTAAGATCTCTGCTTGCTGTCACATCCCCATGTTTTTGTAAGATCTCTACTTGCTGTCACATCCCTGTGTTTTTGTAAGATCTCTGCTTGCTGTCACATCCCCATGTTTTTGTAAGATCTCTGCTTGCTGTCACATCCCCATGTTTTTGTAAGATCTCTGCTTGCTGTCACATCCCCATGTTTTTGTAAGATCTCTACTTGCTGTCTCATCCCCGTGTTTTTGTAAGATCTCTACTTGCTGTCTCATCCCCATGTTTTTGTAAGATCTCTACTTGCTGTCACATCCCTGGTTTTTGTAAGATCTCTGCTTGCTGTCACATCCCTGTGTTTTTTGTAAGATCTCTGCTTGCTGTCTCATCCCTGTGTTTTTTGTAAGATCTCTGCTTGCTGTCACATCCCCATGTTTTTGTAAGATCTCTACTTGCTGTCACATCCCTGGTTTTTGTAAGATCTCTGCTTGCTGTCACATCCCTGTGTTTTTTGTAAGATCTCTGCTTGCTGTCTCATCCCTGTGTTTTTGTAAGATCTCTGCTTGCTGTCTTATCCCTGTGTTTTTGTAAGATCTCTGCTTGCTGTCACATCCCTGTGTTTTTGTAAGATCTCTGCTTGCTGTCACATCCCTGTGTTTTTGTAAGATCTCTACTTGCTGTCTCATCCCCGTGTTTTTGTAAGATCTCTGCTTGCTGTCACATCCCCATGTTTTTGTAAGATCTCTACTTGCTGTCTCATCCCCGTGTTTTTGTAAGATCTCTGCTTGCTTTCACATCCCTGGTTTTTGTAAGATCTCTGCTTGCTGTCTCATCCCTGTGTTTTTTGTAAGATCTCTGCTTGCTGTCTTATCCCTGTGTTTTTGTAAGATCTCTGCTTGCTGTCACATCCCTGTGTTTTTGTAAGATCTCTGCTTGCTGTCACATCCCTGGTTTTTGTAAGATCTCTGCTTGCTGTCACATCCCTGTGTTTTTTTGTAAGATCTCTGCTTGCTGTCTCATCCCCGTGTTTTTGTAAGATCTCTGCTTGCTTTCACATCCCTGGTTTTTGTAAGATCTCTGCTTGCTGTCTCATCCCTGTGTTTTTTGTAAGATCTCTGCTTGCTGTCTTATCCCTGTGTTTTTGTAAGATCTCTGCTTGCTGTCACATCCCTGTGTTTTTGTAAGATCTCTGCTTGCTGTCACATCCCTGGTTTTTGTAAGATCTCTGCTTGCTGTCACATCCCTGTGTTTTTTTGTAAGATCTCTGCTTGCTGTCTCATCCCCGTGTTTTTGTAAGATCTCTGCTTGCTTTCACATCCCTGGTTTTTGTAAGATCTCTGCTTGCTGTCACATCCCTGTTTTTTGTAAAATCTCAGCTTGCTTTCACATCCCTGGTTTTTGTAAGATCTCTACTTGCTGTCACATCCCCATGTTTTTGTAAGATCTCTGCTTGCTGTCACATCCCCATGTTTTTGTAAGATCTCTACTTGCTGTCACATCCCCATGTTTTTGTAAGATCTCTACTTGCTGTCACATCCCTGTGTTTTTGTAAGATCTCTGCTTGCTGTCACATCCCCATGTTTTTGTAAGATCTCTGCTTGCTGTCACATCCCCATGTTTTTGTAAGATCTCTACTTGCTGTCTCATCCCTGGTTTTTGTAAGATCTCTGCTTGCTGTCACATCCCTGTGTTTTTTGTAAGATCTCTGCTTGCTGTCTCATCCCTGTGTTTTTTGTAAGATCTCTGCTTGCTGTCTTATCCCTGTGTTTTTGTAAGATCTCTGCTTGCTGTCACATCCCTGTGTTTTTGTAAGATCTCTGCTTGCTGTCACATCCCTGTGTTTTTGTAAGATCTCTACTTGCTGTCTCATCCCCGTGTTTTTGTAAGATCTCTGCTTGCTGTCACATCCCCATGTTTTTGTAAGATCTCTACTTGCTGTCTCATCCCCGTGTTTTTGTAAGATCTCTGCTTGCTTTCACATCCCTGGTTTTTGTAAGATCTCTGCTTGCTGTCTCATCCCTGTGTTTTTTGTAAGATCTCTGCTTGCTGTCTTATCCCTGTGTTTTTGTAAGATCTCTGCTTGCTGTCACATCCCTGTGTTTTTGTAAGATCTCTGCTTGCTGTCACATCCCTGGTTTTTGTAAGATCTCTGCTTGCTGTCACATCCCTGTGTTTTTTTGTAAGATCTCTGCTTGCTGTCTCATCCCCGTGTTTTTGTAAGATCTCTGCTTGCTTTCACATCCCTGGTTTTTGTAAGATCTCTGCTTGCTGTCACATCCCTGTTTTTTGTAAAATCTCAGCTTGCTTTCACATCCCTGGTTTTTGTAAGATCTCTACTTGCTGTCACATCCCTGTGTTTTTTTGTAAAATCTCTACTTGCTGTCACATCCCTGTGTTTTTGTAAGATCTCTGCTTGCTGTCACATCCCTGTGTTTTTGTAAGATCTCTACTTGCTGTCACATCCCTGGTTTTTGTAAGATCTCTGCTTGCTGTCACATCCCTGTGTTTTTTTGTAAGATCTCTGCTTGCTGTCTCATCCCCGTGTTTTTGTAAGATCTCTGCTTGCTTTCACATCCCTGGTTTTTGTAAGATCTCTGCTTGCTGTCACATCCCTGTGTTTTTTGTAAGATCTCTGCTTGCTGTCACATCCCTGTTTTTTGTAAGATCTCTGCTTGCTTTCACATCCCTGGTTTTTGTAAGATCTCTGCTTGCTGTCACATCCCTGTGTTTTTTGTAAGATCTCTACTTGCTGTCACATCCCTGTGTTTTTTTGTAAAATCTCTGCTTGCTTTCACATCCCTGGTTTTGTAAGATCTCTGCTTGCTGTCTCATCCCTGTGTTTTTGTAAGATCTCTGCTTGCTGTCACATCCCTGTGTTTTTTGTAAGATCTCTGCTTGCTGTCACATCCCTGTGTTTTTGTAAGATCTCTGCTTGCTGTCACATCCCCGTGTTTTTGTAAGATCTCTACTTGCTGTCACATCCCTGTGTTTTTTGTAAGATCTCTGCTTGCTGTCACATCCCTGTGTTTTTTTGTAAAATCTCTGCTTGCTTTCACATCCCTGGTTTTGTAAGATCTCTGCTTGCTGTCTCATCCCTGTGTTTTTGTAAGATCTCTGCTTGCTGTCACATCCCCGTGTTTTTGTAAGATCTCTACTTGCTGTCACATCCCTGTGTTTTTTGTAAGATCTCTGCTTGCTGTCACATCCCCGTGTTTTTGTAAGATCTCTGCTTGCTGTCACATCCCTGTGTTTTTGTAAGATCTCTGCTTGCTGTCTCATCCCTGTGTTTTTTGTAAGATCTCTGCTTGCTGTCTTATCCCCGTGTTTTTGTAAGATCTCTGCTTGCTGTCACATCCCTGTGTTTTTTGTAAGATCTCTGCTTGCTGTCTCATCCCTATGTTTTTTGTAAAATCTCTGCTTGCTGTCACATCCCTGTGTTTTTTTGTAAGATCTCTGCTTGTTGTCACATCTCTGTGTTTTTATACGATCTCTGCTTGCTGTCACATCCCTGTGTTTTTGTAAGATCTCTACTTGCTGTCACATCCCTGGTTTTTGTAAGATCTCTACTTGCTGTCACATCCCTGTGTTTTTTGTAAGATCTCTGCTTGCTGTCACATCCCCGTGTTTTTGTAAGATCTCTACTTGCTGTCACATCCCCGTGTTTTTGTAAGATCTCTGCTTGCTGTCACATCCCTGTGTTTTTGTAAGATCTCTGCTTGCTGTCACATCCCTGGTTTTTGTAAGATCTCTGCTTGCTTTCACATCCCTGGTTTTTGTAAGATCTCTGCTTGCTGTCACATCCCCGTGTTTTTGTAAGATCTCTACTTGCTGTCTCATCCCCGTGTTTTTGTAAGATTTCTGCTTGCTGTCACATCCCTGGTTTTGTAAGATCTCTGCTTGCTGTCACATCCCTTTGTTTTTGTAAGATCTCTGCTTGCTGTCCCATCCCTGTGTTGTTTTTTGTAAGATCTCTGCTTGCTGTCCCATCCCCGTGTTCTTTTTTGTAAGATCTCTGCTTGAAGGACATGATATAGCAGCACTGAGCAGTAAACCAGCTGTGGGGTGAGATAAAACACTTACTGTAAAGTAGCAGCATGGATGACTTTATACAGCAGTGTAGCTGTGACTCCAGCAGTGGGGTGAGATAAAACACTTGCTGTAAAGCAGCAGCAGCAGCATGGATGACTTTATACAGCAGTGTAGCTGTGACTCCAGCAGTGGGGTGAGATAAAACACTTACCGTAAAGCAGCAGCATTGATGACTTTATACAGCAGTGTAGCTGTGACTCCAGCAGTGGGGTGAGATAAAACACTTACTGTAAAGCAGCAGCATTGATGACTTTATACAGCAGTGTAGCTGTGACTCCAGCAGTGGGGTGAGATAAAACACTTACTGTAAGCAGCAGCAAGGATGACTTTATACAGCAGTGTAGCTGTGATTCCAGCAGTGGAGTGAGATAAAACACTTACTGTAAGCAGCAGCATGGATGACTTTATACAGCAGTGTAGCTGTGATTCCAGCAGTGGAGTGAGATAAAACACTTACTGTAAAGCAGCAGCATGGATGACTTTATACAGCAGTGTAGCTGTGACTCCAGCAGTGGGGTGAGATAAAACACTTACTGTAAAGTAGCAGCATGGATGACTTTATACAGCAGTGTAGCTGTGACTCTAGCAGTGGGGTGAGATAAAACACTTGCTGTAAAGCAGCAGCAGCAGCATGGATGACTTTATACAGCAGTGTAGCTGTGACTCCAGCAGTGGGGTGAGATAAAACACTTACCGTAAAGCAGCAGCATTGATGACTTTATACAGCAGTGTAGCTGTGACTCCAGCAGTGGGGTGAGATAAAACACTTACTGTAAAGCAGCAGCATTGATGACTTTATACAGCAGTGTAGCTGTGACTCCAGCAGTGGGGTGAGATAAAACACTTACTGTAAGCAGCAGCAAGGATGACTTTATACAGCAGTGTAGCTGTGATTCCAGCAGTGGAGTGAGATAAAACACTTACTGTAAGCAGCAGCATGGATGACTTTATACAGCAGTGTAGCTGTGATTCCAGCAGTGGAGTGAGATAAAACACTTACTGTAAAGCAACAGCATGGATGACTTTATACAGCAGTGTAGCTGTGATTCCAGCAGTGGAGTGAGATAAAACACTTACTGTAAGCAGCAGCATGGATGACTTTATACAGCAGTGTAGCTGTGATTCCAGCAGTGGAGTGAGATAAAACACTTACTGTAAAGCAGCAGCATGGATGACTTTATACAGCAGTGTAGCTGTGACTCCAGCAGTGGGGTAAGATAAAACACCTACTGAAAAGACAGAAACCTGACTGGCACCTCCAGACCAGTGTGAGTGGGTGCACACCGGGAGCAGCTGCCTCCACATACAGTATATAGACAATGTTGCGCTCTATCATGGTAAAGCGTGTCACTTTGGAATATAAGAAATGTGAATGGCAATACTTCTTTGGAGGATTAGGAAAAAATATGAGACGTTTAGCATAAAATTTGGCCAAATATTATATGTGCCCATCAACCATCGTCAAGGTGGTCTCAGCCTGATGGTCCCTGACCTGTGTGAATACCTCTCTAAGGGTATGTGCACACGTTGCGGATTCTCCGCGGATCCCCAGCGATTTTTGAGGTGCAGAAACACCGCAGATCCACAAGTGATTTAAAGTACAATGTAAATCAATGAGAAAAAAAAAGCTGTGCACACGATACGGAAAATCCAATGCTGAAACGCTGCGGATTAAAAGAAGTAGCATGTCTTTTCTTTTTTGCAGATCTGCAGCGTTTTTGTACCCATTCCATTATAGAAATCTGCAGGGGTAAAAAATCACAGTAAATCCGCAAGAAATCCGCAGCAAAAACACACAAAAAACGCAACAAATCTGCAGCTGCGTTTTCTGCCAGGAAAGGCAAAATCCACACCAGAAATTCCTAAGGCTAATCCGCAACGTGTGCACATAGCCTTAGGCTGATGACTGAATTCCTGGGTGAATGTGGACACCTGTGTCAGCAATGCCTGTATTTATGGGTAAGTAGGGACCTGCTGTAATTACAGTCACCACCTGGTGGAGGGCGGAGTGCTCGTCAGTAAGCTAACATGACAAAAGACAAAAAACTGACTAATCCTCCAGAGCCTTATTGCTATTCAAATTTCATATATTCCAAATTGACGTGCTTTAGCATCATAGAGTGCAACATTTTTTTGTATACACCTACTCAGAAGCATCATGGGGGGCATTATGTAGCAGTGTAGCTGTGATTCCAGCTGTGGGGTGAGATAAAACACCTACTCAGAAGCATCATGGGGGGCATTATGTAGCAGTGTAGCCGTGATTCCAGCTGTGGGGTGAGATAAAACACCTACTCAGAAGCATCATGGGGGGCATTATGTAGCAGTGTAGCTGTGATTCCAGCTGTGGGGTGAGATAAAACACCTACTCAGAAGCATCATGGGGGGCATTATGTAGCAGTGCAGCTGTGATTCCAGCTGTGGGGTGAGATAAAACACCTACTCAGAAGCATCATGGGGGGCATTATGTAGCAGTGTAGCCGTGATTCCAGCTGTGGGGTGAGATAAAACACTTACTGGAAAGCAGCAGCATGGGGGACGTTTACATAGCAGTGTAGCTGTGAGTCTAGTTCTTGGGGTGAGAAAATTTTTGTTAGAAAGAAGTAGCAGCCTGCGTCTGAGTGTGTCTCTGCCTCTCTCATTCTGGTCTCCATAAACTTTTACAGGCAGCTGTAATGTGGCTCCTCAGTGATCTTGCTGCTCTTCTTATCTTGAGCGGGACAGATTTGCTGGATCTCCGAGTGAGGGATGAGTTTCGGAGGCAGGGGGGAAGAGGCTCATAAGTGGAGAAAGGAGCAGATTCCTCTGATAAGCTGGTACTTACTTTCTTTCCTTTTACTATTGATCGGTTTACTAGAAAGCAGGAGCAGAAGTTTATTGCTAAGATCGGGGTCACCTCCACTCTGCAGAGCCTCATCCCCTGGATTTTTTGGGGTTGAGACTGTGCAGCTTCGCTTCATTCATTCTCTATGGGACTGCGGTAAATACGTCCCTCAGAAAATGAGCGGTGCGGCAGTCGGCACGTTCTGTTCCAGGTGTTATCGGGAGCTGCGTGTGTCGGGACTGTGGTGGGGTCACGTTATTCTGCTTTTATCCCCAACGATAGAGCTGAGCTGTATGGAGCGTCTATCCTCAGGCTTGCTGACTGTTTCCAATAACACCCAGCCGAATTTTGAATGCAGCTCTGGAGAATTTCATCTTGTGTCCTCCGTCCTGTTACATGTGTATGATGACTGCTACTGTATGAACCTTCGTCGTCTTCTGGGTTCCTAACCTGCTTCCCCTGATTCACAGGACGATGTGCTGATGAGGAGCGGACCCCAGAAATCCGGGCAGAGCGACACCCCGCTCCATTATGGCCGCACAACCTGAACTCCCCAATTGTCTGTAGGAGAAGTGAGGGTCGGACCCGTCCCTGGCGGCTGCAGGACGTTGATGCGGACGTGCTGATGAGCGGCGTCGGGTACCTGCCTGGTGAGCGGGCTCTGTGTATTCGCACAGCTGCAGGGGCGTTACACTGTTACGGTAGGACTAGTGACCGCCGCTCTCCCTCTCATCTACCGTCTCTTTCTAGGCACACGGGACCGGAGCGGCCGCGCCCTGGTGATAATCAGCACCCGGAACACCTGCTGGCTGAACCCGCGCTGCACCGCGGCCGAGCTGGGGCGGCTCCTGCTGTACTTCTACAGCACCGTACGGTGAGCGCTCCGCCTCCGCCACCAACCTCGCTTTCCCGTCTGAACCTTTCATTTGTATTTGGTGCTTGCAACAAAATCTGGAATCGTGCAGGGGTCTTCTACATTTATAGGCGGTGGTCCGGCTTTTACGTTTTTTTATTTTGAAAAGTTTTACAACTTTTCGAACAAACTTTTAATTTTAAAGTCTCGCTGTGTTCCATGGAGGAAGGAGATGCAGAACCTTTCTGGTTGTAGAGATGTGTGTGCCCGGTCTGAACGTGTCATGGCCGCCGTCTGATCCGCACCGTTCATGCATTATTCTTCCCTCCCCAGGAAAGACTGCCGAGCTCTGGGCCTGACGCTGCTGGTGGACGCTCGGCGCTGCTCCCCGGTACCAGCCTTGTTCAAAGCCGTTCATATCGTGCAGGTAGCGGAACATGAGGATTATTGGGGGGATTTAGCCCAAATGTTGTAATGGGATGTGTAATATCTGGGAGACCTGACTTCTGTGCAATGTCCGGATCCTCGGGAAGGATTTGCTGACGCCGTGCACCATCTTGGAACCCAGTAATGATTAATCCACTCTGACTGCAAAATATAAAAGGATCAGAGTGATCGTAGGAAGACAGTTTAATCCTATGGGATTAATAAAAGCATTGGGGGTAGAGCCTCACAGGACACTGCATTGGTCTGCGGGAGCCCTGCGTACGATCAGTGTGCCTGTCAGTCACTGCGTCGTGCCCCGTCCACTGTGATACAACACCTCACATGGTGGAAAGACCCTCTGGTCGTGTGATCCCACCAACCTGCAGCCGGACTGATGCAGCAGAGCTGCCACAGTAATCGTCACGTTCCTCTGTTCCAGGCCGCGATTCCTCACTGTATCCATGGAGTATTGCTTCTGGTGGAGAAAGATCTGGTCCTGTCCTCGGAGAGACCACATGGGGTGCAGGTAAGGAGCGGCGGCGGCTCCTCGCTGTCCCCTGTCCTCACACTGCAGGTCTGTGCTTGTACAGGTTAATGGCTGGATGTAGAATATTAGTGACTCGTGCGTCTGCGCCGGACACGTTGTGTCAGCGTGAGCCGCTGGCGGTAATGTTATCACTGACATGGAGCCAGGACGTGAGCGGTGCTGGAGAAAGAAGTAGTAGGGACCCTGCGGGACGCCGTGCTTTGCTGAGCCCTACTGTTCCCCAGCAGTTTGCCGTGCCCAGGAGTGGAGCTGAAACGTCCTGAAATTTGGTGCAAAACTAACCGTCCGCCGGCGTATCCCGCTCTACGTGACTAATTAGCGGTGACTCCTCCGCGATCGTTTGTTTAAGGGTTTCCCTAATTGTTCAGAAATCCAATCTTCCCATCAGTAATGTCTGACTAATTATGACAAGGCACATGGGGGTCTGCTCTGAAGCGTGCCGCGCTCACCCGCAGGGTCCCCAGAGGCCGCTCAGAGCCTGACCCCTACCCTGCGTCTATCGGCCACAATGGAGCCCCTGACAGGCGGCCGCGGCCTCACCGGCTAATTCGCAGGCGGCTACACAGATCCTGCACTCGGGTCATTAGGGCAAAATATCAGAGAACAATGTGGCCCCCCCGAAGAGTTCTAGCTGCATATATGAAGACGTAGGGGTCTGTGTGTGGTGAAGGACGACATAGAAAAAATAGAAATGTGGATTAACGAGTTTATTCGTGTGTGTACAGTCCGATGCGGTAAGATCTTTGCTTGCTGTCAGTGACTGGAAGACTAGACGGAGAGTTTGCTACATTGTAATAGATGATCCTTGGTGTTGCTCAGACTGGATACAATTGTGACAAATGCTCAGCTCTGAGAAGCATTAGGATTTGAAATGTGAACCCTTCTATTAGCGGAAATATTGAAAATGTCGCGGAATTAAACCCCAATGTTATACAGTGTCAGAAGGTCGATGATTGATCTTATCGTTCTGCAGTTTGATATTCTCACGTCGGCGAAGTCTCTGCACAAACACGTGGAGGCGTCCCAGCTCCCCCCCGCGTTCAGTGGAACATTCCCCTACTGTCACCAGGACTGGCTGACGTTCCGCACGGTGAGTTACCGCCGGTGACTGTGCCGCCACCTACGCCGAGTTACCGCCGGTGACTGTGCCGCCACCCACGCCGTGCGCGCTAACGGCTGACGCAGAAACGTCTTTCATGTTTTCTTTTCTTCCTGCAGAAGTTGGAGAAGTTACAAGACGGCTGCCGCGATGCCTGCGTCTTCCTGCACAGCGCCATCCAGAGCATGCACGGCAGCTCGCTGCCCGACAAGGCCGAGGTACGGCGTCCGTAATAGGTGGCAGACGCCCCCCGACCACTTACCTACCTGTCCACGTAGATGACCCACGCCTCAAAGGGTTAAAAATGATTAAAAAATAATGTGATTGGTGTGGAGGGTCAGACCCATGTCAGTATTGTGTTTTGCACTCCAACAGCTGAGGGTTTGGTGCAATGTACCCTGTAGTCCTGATACATTGTAGCAAAACATCAGAGGGTCAGATGCAGTTGTAGGATTCCTCCACTCGTCCTGTGATGTTTGTGCCACATCTCTGGCAGCACATTGTCGGTCCGTCGGGTAGACGGCGCCCCCCGTGTAACCTGATGTGTCTTCCCTCTGGCAGGAGGCCAGTCTGCAGCTGACGCGCTTCGACCACTTGATGAAGGCTGTACTGGAAGATGCCAGACTGGTGACGCTGCAGACAGAAGGGGGCGCTGTGCTGGCCAGACTGAGGAAGGAGGAGACGTGTGTCGCTCTCACTGAGGATTACAGGTAGGGGGCGACGTCACCAGGTTTGGAACAATTGTTGCTCATCGTTCCCAAGATCTCTGCTGTCTGTCAGTAAATAGAGGATATCCGTCACAGCTGAGGGTTTGTTACTATTGCATCCTTTCTAAATGGATTAGACATTGCTTACCTTCGCTGATAGATTGTAGCAGATGCGAAAATAATGTAACAATAAGAACAAGAGCTGCAGAGCGAGAACGTGCACAGGATCTGACAGCAAGCAGAGATCTTGGATTTATAAGTGTTTTAGAACTCTTCACGGTGCGACCAGGTATGGAGTCTGAACGTGACGGCTCCTTTAAGGTTGTATCCGACAGTGAAAGTGTTAAAGTGGCAGTGGCGGTGGCCGGTGATACTGGGGGGTTCTGCTGGAGGAAGCTGGGGTCGGGGTTATCTAGCAGTCGGGTCCTGGCCGCGGCTTTTTCCGTGGCTGGAATTCGATTGAAGCGGCTGGAATTGTGAATTGTTTTCCCCGATCTGGCACCGAATCCTCCACCATCACTCAGCGGAGCAGCCGCAACTATCTCAAAGTGACCCCAATCAGTGGCGTGAGGGTTGGGGGTCTCTTCACACCACATGTGGCCACATTCCCAGAGACGCCTTATATAACACAGGCTAAAGCTGCTGCAGAACCTCCTTTTTGAAGAGCTCCCCTGATTGGACTCTCTGATTCCATTTCTGAATTAGGTTTTGCGGCAGTTGGGGCACCATGTGGTATAAGAAGCACTGCAGCTGCTGCAGAACCTCTATTGAAGTGAGAACCAGGCAGGTTCTTGTGACGAGGTTTCTCTCTCTTCTAGGGAGGCGATGGACCTGGCAGCAGAGCTGTATAACAGGGTGGATGAAGGCGTGCACAGCCTGGTGCGACTGTCTAACCAGCGCATAAAGGAGATGGAGCTGGTCATCGACTACGAAGCCTTCGAGGAGCGGTTTCAGGAGGTAAGAATGGGACGAGGGGGGGGATATGTAGGCTGTCCGCCTTAGGTTGAGATATTCCAGATTATCGGACAGCCTTGTCCTGGATTATCAGATGCGGCTGATTATGATCTGCTTTCCTGTAGGTCAGCGGGTGGATAGAGAATGTGGGCGAGCGTCTTCTTGAGGATTGCAGCGTCCTAGAAGATTCCCTGGAGGTTCTTCTTCAGACGCAGAGACACTTCAGTGAATTTGACGGAGTGGCGCGTGTAAGTGGCGTCTGCAGACGTTTCGCCTCCTCCTGCGGGTGAATGGTCGGCCTGGACCTCTGATGTTTTGCGTCCTGTTTTCCAGGAGTACTGCAGCCGTGGGCAGGATCTGCTCCGGACCATGCAGCGGTGGCAGAGCCTCCCCTCTCCCGACGCTCAGAAGTACATGTTCAGGTTGCAGAGGTGTCAGGAGAAGGTGGACGAGTTCTCCCGGAGGCTGGAGGAGAGCAGGAGCCGTCTGCAGAAGACCCTCAGGCTCTACCAGTTCTTTGACAAGGTCAGTGAATAAGTTGCCAGATGTGCTGTGAAAATGACAGGTTACTACCTCTGCTTGCTGGCCGCCACTGTGACTCCCATTTAGGTGCAATGTCTGATGGGGTTTATTGACGTCTGAATTCTCCCTCCTGTTTCACAAGCTGTGGCTGCTAATCAGATTATCCCCCATGCTTTATACTGCAGCTCTGCTTAATACACCAGGACTGCTTCATGAGCAAAATTGACATTTTAAACGGCTGCAGAATAATGCTGGGATTTGTAGTGCCGGAGCTCAGTCTATGTTTTGGAGGGTTTGCAGCTCACAGCATAAAGCTGAGTTTTTATAATATATAAACGGCTCCAGATGTTGTGGTCAGGCTTGGTCTTGTGACTCCCACCACAAACAGCTTCTTTTTCCAGGGCCGTCCTGTTATTCTCCGGGCGTCGCTGCACGATCTGCTCCAGTACGGATCAGGGGCGATCGCGGATCAATGCGTCTCCGTAACGGCTCTCCTCTTCCCTCTGGTGGACACAGCTGGTACTGCAGCCCAGGGCTCCCTGGAGTCTGTGGCCGCCTCCGTGCAGTGATTCTGTGTGCAGTCTCCTCATCATGGCCGTCCCGATGGGAGTCGCTCCTGTGGCCGAGCACAAGAAATGTGAGGCAGGAGCGCCGACTCCACGGAGGGCATCAAGCTGCAGTCTGTCACCCAGCAGAAAGTGACGGGGTCCGCACTGCCCCCAGAGGGGTCTGTAGAGATATGTACAGCACTGTGCAAAAGTGTTAGGCAGGTGTGGGAAAATTGCTGCAGGGTAAGCCTCTTTCACACTTCTGATTTTACAATCTGCACAGGATCCGTCAAAATGTTGAAATGACGGATCCTGTGCAGATTGTAAAAAAACGTGTGCACTGGGCCCATTTTTCTGACGGACCCGTCGAGGCTATGTGCACCTGTTGTGTATGCGTCTTAGCAGCGGTTTTCTCCATACACAACACAACCCATGTTAAAAAAAAAAAAAAAAAATCGCAGTATTCTCACCTTCCGGCGTCCCGCGCAGCGTTCCCGATGCTCCCGGCAGCTGGCGTTCCCAGTAATGCCTTGCGTTACAATGACCTCTGATGACGTTGCGGTCTCGCGACATCATCGGGTCATTTCGCAATGCATTACTGGGAACGCCAGCTGCCGGGAGCATCGGGAACGCTGCGCGGGACGCCGGAAGGTGAGAATACTGCGATTTTTTTTTATAACATTACATCTTGTTACTATTGATGCTGCATAGGTAGCATCAAGAGAGAGAATTTCCCTGACTGAAATTCTTCCGCACATGCTCAGTTTCAAAAGACGGAACCCGTCGCTGGATTCCTGCTTTTGACGGTCAGTGACGGATCCTGCGCCCATAGGCTTCCATTATAGCCAACGACGGGCAGCGCAGGACCCGTCACTGAGCGATTTTCCGGCGTGCAGAAAAACCGTTCCTCTGTGCATTGTCTCCTCCCGACCGACAGCGATTTTCCAACAGATCCAGTGCACGACGGATGAAACGGATGGCCATCCGTCACTGATACAATTCTATGGGAAAAAACAGGATCCAGCAGAAAAATTTGCTGGATCGTTTTTTTTTTTGTTTTTTTAAATCGGCGGATTTCGACTGGAGATGAAAAACGGAAGTGTGAAAGAGGCCGAAGAAGCTTCCAGAAATAACAGTGTTAATAGTGATGAAGAAGTGCTGGCGGTGACAGGTGGTCACCAGATACTGATGATGGAGGAGACGGGCGGTCACCAGATACTGATGATGGAGGAGACGGGCGGTCACCAGATACTGATGATGGAGGAGACGGGCAGTCACCAGATACTGATGATGGAGGTGACGGGCGGTCACCAGATACTGATGATGGAGGAGACAGGCGGTCACCAGGTACTGATGATGGAGGAGACAGGCGGTCACCAGATACTGATGATGGAGGAGACAGGCGGTCACCAGATACTGATGATGGAAGTGACGGGCGGTCACCAGGTACTGATGATGGAGGAGACGGGCGGTCACCAGATACTGATGATGGAGGAGACGGGCGGTCACCAGATACTGATGATGGAGGAGACGGGCAGTCACCAGATACTGATGATGGAGGCGACGGGCGGTCACCAGATACTGATGATGGAGGAGACAGGCGGTCACCAGATACTGATGATGGAGGAGACAGGCGGTCACCAGATACTGATGATGGCGGTGACAGGCGGTCACCAGATACTGATGATGGAGGAGACGGGCGTCACCAGATACTGATGATGGAGGAGACGGGCGTCACCAGATACTGATGATGGAGGAGACGGGCAGTCACCAGATACTGATGATGGAGGTGACGGGCGGTCACCAGATACTGATGATCGAGGAGACGGGCGGTCACCAGATACTGATGATGGAGGAGACGGGCGGTCACCAGATACTGATGATGGAGGAGACGGGCGTCACCAGATACTGATGATGGAGGAGACGGGCGGTCACCAGATACTGATGATGGAGGAGACGGGCGTCACCAGATACTGATGATGGAGGAGACGGGCGGTCACCAGATACTGATGATGGAGGAGACGGGCGTCACCAGATACTGATGATGGAGGTGACGGCCGGTCACCAGATACTGATGATGGAGGAGACGGGCGGTCACCAGATACTGATGATGGAGGAGACGGGCGGTCACCAGATACTGATGATGGAGGAGACGGGCGGTCACCAGATACTGATGATGGAGGAGACGGGAGGTCACCAGATACTGATGATGGAGGAGACGGGCGGTCACCAGATACTGATGATGGAGGAGACGGGCGATCACCAGATACTGATGATGGAGGAGACGGGCAGTCACCAGATACTGATGATGGAGGAGACGGGCAGTCACCAGATACTGATGATGGAGGAGACGGGCGGTCACCAGATACTGATGATGGAGGAGACGGGCAGTCACCAGATACTGATGATGGAGGAGACGGGCAGTCACCAGATACTGATGATGGAGGTGACGGGCAGTCACCAGATACTGATGATGGAGGAGACGGGCAGTCACCAGATACTGATGATGGAGGAGACGGGCGGTCACCAGATACTGATGATGGAGGTGACGGGTGGTCACCAGATACTGATGATGGAGGTGACGGCCGGTCACCAGATACTGATGATGGAGGAGACGGGCGGTCACCAGATACTGATGATGGAGGAGACGGGCGGTCACCAGATACTGATGATGGAGGAGACGGGCGGTCACCAGATACTGATGATGGAGGAGACGGGCGTCACCAGATACTGATGATGGAGGAGACGGGCGGTCACCAGATACTGATGATGGAGGAGACGGGCGGTCACCAGATACTGATGATGGAGGAGACGGGCGGTCACCAGATACTGATGATGGAGGAGACGGGCGGTCACCAGATACTGATGATGGAGGAGACGGCCGGTCACCAGATACTGATGATGGAGGAGACGGGCGGTCACCAGATACTGATGATGGAGGAGACGGGCGGTCACCAGATACTGATGATGGAGGAGACGGGCGGTCACCAGATACTGATGATGGAGGAGACGGGCGGTCACCAGATACTGATGATGGAGGAGACGGGCGGTCACTAGATACTGATGATGGAGGAGACGGGCGTCACCAGATACTGATGATGGAGGAGACGGCCGGTCACCAGATACTGATGATGGAGGAGACGGTCAGTCACCAGATACTGATGATGGAGGAGACGGGCAGTCACCAGATACTGATGATGGAGGCGGAGGGCTTTCACCAGATCCTGATGATGGAGGCGGCGGGCTTTCACCAGATACTGATGATGGAGGTGATGGGCAGTCACCAGATACTGATGATGGAGGAGACGGGCGGTCACCAGATACTGATGATGGAGGCGATGGGCAGTCACCAGATAATGATAATGGAGGCAACGGGCGATCACCAGATACTGATGGAGATGGCTTGTTATATAATCCGTATATAATCGCTGCACGGCCAGCTCTACCCTCACCTACTGTATCCTCACCCATCCCTTGTAGATTGTGAGCCCTCGCGGGCAGGGTCCTCTCTCCTCCTGTACCAGTTGTGACTTGTATTGTTTAAGATTATTGTACTTGTTTTATTATGTATACCCCTCCTCACATGTAAAGCGCCATGGAATAAATGGCGCTATAATAATAAATAATAATAATAATAATAATAATAATCCGGCTCTGCGCGGGTCCTGTATTATATAATCCATATTATAATCCTGCTCCTGTGTTCTATAATCTGTATTATAATCCGGCTCCTGTGTTCTATAATCCGGCTCCTGTATTATATATTACGTATTATAATCCGGCTCCTGTGTTTTATAATCCGTATTATAATCCGGCTCCTGTGTTCTATAATCTGTATTATAATCCGGCTCCTGTATTATATATTCCGTATTATAATCCGGCTCCTGTATTATATATTACGTATTATAATCCGGCTCCTGTGTTTTATAATCCGTATTATAATCCGGCTCCTGTGTTCTATAATCTGTATTATAATCCGGCTCCTGTCTTATATATTCCGTATTATAATCTGGCTCCTGTGTTCTATAATCCGGCTCCTGTATTATATATTACGTATTATAATCCGGCTCCTGTGTTTTATAATCCGTATTATAATCCGGCTCCTGTGTTCTATAATCTGTATTATAATCCGGCTCCTGTCTTATATATTCTGTATTATAATCCGGCTCCTGTGTTCTATAATCCGGCTCCTGTATTATATATTACGTATTATAATCCGGCTCCTGTGTTTTATAATCCGTATTATAATCCGGCTCCTGTGTTCTATAATCTGTATTATAATCCGGCTCCTGTATTATATATTCCGTATTATAATCCGGCTCCTGTGTTCTATAATCCGGCTCCTGTATTATATATTACGTATTATAATCCGGCTCCTGTGTTTTATAATCCGTATTGTAATCCGGCTCCTGTGTTCTATAATCTGTATTATAATCCGGCTCCTGTGTTCTATAATCTGTATTATAATCCGGCTCCTGTCTTATATATTCCGTATTATAATCCGGCTCCTGTGTTCTATAATCCGGCTCCTGTATTATATATTACGTATTATAATCCGGCTCCTGTGTTTTATAATCCGTATTATAATCCGGCTCCTGTGTTCTATAATCTGTATTATAATCCGGCTCCTGTATTATATATTCCGTATTATAATCCGGCTCCTGTGTTCTATAATCCGGCTCCTGTATTATATATTACGTATTATAATCCGGCTCCTGTGTTTTATAATCCGTATTGTAATCCGGCTCCTGTGTTCTATAATCTGTATTATAATCCGGCTCCTGTGTTCTATAATCTGTATTATAATCCGGCTCCTGTGTTATATGTGTATATGACATAATGCAGTGGATTGCTGGTGACACTTTGATGTTTAACCCTGTGGCTCCGGTAGACTGGCACTCTTCTTGGTACTTGGGGGGTGGCGTCCCCGCCCCTCCCCCTCTGCCCATCTGCCTCACATTTGCCTGTGAATAGCCGGCCTGGCAGGGTGCGGGCGCTCATCTCTCACTTCTGCAGATGATGAGTGGAGGCTGCTGAGTGCAGCTCGGAGCAGACAGATGGGGTCTACAGACTTGCAGGTACGAGGGTCCCGTGTTATGTCACTAGTGTTATGTCACTGGGGGACGGCAGGTGTGGGGTCACCCCATATTTAGTATGGAGCTTGGCTGTGGGACAATGGGCTGATGGTTCTGGTGGGAGTCCTGTGCCCGGGGTATTGTGGGGGGCATGTTAGGGTTTTCTTTGGCTGTGATGTTTGGAGGTCTCCTGTACCATGTACACGGGGGTCACGCGGTCAGTGCCGGCTCCCAGTACCACGTCTCCCAGTACCACGTCTCACACATTGGGCCGTGTCCATGAGATTTCGGCTCCAGTGCTAATTATGTGGAAGTCTTCACGCCGGGTTGTGAGGTCGGCTGTTCCCGAGTGATTGGAGTTGTGAAGTAATGAGAAAACCAGTGTGGAGAGGGGGCTCGGAGAAAAGACCCTCAGATGGGTCCTCCGGTACTAAAGGGTTAATCCTTGTGTGCCGCGATGCCCATGCAAAGAACTGAGGCAACAATGTACAGAAACAACTCTTCATTACTGGGCCATGCGAGATGCTCTGCAAAGCTGGGGCCACAGGCGAGATGCCCTGCAGGGCCGGGACCACAGGCGAGATGTCCAGCAGGGCCGGGACCACAGTCGACATGCCCTGCAGGGCCGGGACCACAGGCGAGATGCCCTGCAGGGCCGGGACCACAGGCGAGATGCCCTGCAGGGCCGGGACCACAGGCGAGATGCCCTGCAGGGCCGGGACCACAGGCGAGATGCCCAGCAGGGCCGGGACCACAGGCGAGATGCCCTGCAGGGCCGGGACCACAGGCGAGATGCCCTGCAGGGCCGGGGCCGCATCCCTCTATGATGCCCAGACTGACCCTTAAGGTACCGTCACACTAGACGATATCGCTAGCGATCCGTGACGTTGCAGCGTCCTCGCTAGCGATATCGTCCAGTGTGACAGGCAGCAGCGATCAGGCCCCTGCTGTGCTGTCGCTGGTCGGGGAAGAAAGTCCAGAACTTTATTTTGTCGCTGGATCTCCCCGCAGACATCGCTGAATCGGCGTGTGTGACACTGATTCAGCGATGTCTTCACTGGTAACCAGGGTAAACATCGGGTAACTAAGCGCAGGGCCGCGCTTAGTAACCCGATGTTTACCCTGGTTACCATCCTAAAAGTAAAAAAACAAACACTACATACTTACCTACAGCCGTCTGTCCTCCAGCGCTGTGCTCTGCACTCCTCCTGTACTGGCTGTGAGCGTCGGTCAGCCGGAAAGCAGAGCGGTGACGTCACCGCTCTGCTTTCTGGCCGCTGTGCTCACACACAGTACAGGAGGAGAGCAGAGCACAGCGCTGGAGGACAGACGGCTGTAGGTAAGTATGTAGTGTTTGTTTTTTTTACTTTTAGGATGGTAACCAGGGTAAACATCGGGTTTCTAAGCGCGGCCCTGCGCTTAGTTACCCGATGTTTACCCTGGTTACCGGCATCGTTGGTCCCTGGAGAGCTGTCTGTGTGACAGCTCTCCAGCGACGCTGCAGCGATCCGGATCGTTGTCGGTATCGCTGCAGCGTCGCTAAGTGTGACGGTACCTTTAGGCTATGTGCACACAATGCGGATTTTGCTCGTGCAGCTTGCTCTCTTTTCACCCTACTATCCTCGCTCCCGCTCCTTTCTTCCGGTCACGCTGTTACACTCGGTGACGGTGGGACCTCTTTGCTGTCTCCTCACGTTTCCTTGCACGGTTTACATGTACAGATCATTAATTAGCGCCTGTCCATCGCGATCACTTTGCTCATGTTTCTTACTGGAACTTTCTCACCGACTAATGGCTGCCAGTTTAGTCAGTAGCCGTTCCTGTCAGTATAACGGTCCTCAATCCAGACCGGACAGCAACTCCCATCATTGTGCTGACAAGTGGCTGATGGGTGACGGCCTCATGGTTACGGTCACGATAGATCAACAGTCTTTAATACGTCAGTCACTTGCCCAGCGGTGTGTCGTCACATTCCCGCCTACATAATACACACACGTCTGGTTCTTACTACTCTCTCTGTTTGCTCTCAGTAAATACAATCATGGATCAATCCTCAGGCTAAAACATGCACAGACCTGATACTTCTCACAGCTGCAGGTTTGCTACAATGTATACAGACTGGACAACTTTATGTTGATGGCAGACATCAGCACAGATTTCTAGTCCTGATGTTTTGCAAACTTTCCACTCTGAAAATACTTATTAGTCCATTTGGCCACTAGGATTAAATATAGATCAATTCACTGACAGCAAGCCGAGATGTTAACGAGGAATCGGAATGCCTGGCGGCTATGAAAGCTGCAGCACGATGTTGGGGGGGGGGGGGGGGGGTGTCAGGTTTTCATTGTACTCCTACATTATCAGAAAAACTCACTTGTCTGTGTGCCCTGCACTGATCTGACCCTCCAGATGTCTCTGTGTGCCCTGCACTGATCTGACCCTCCAGATGCCTCTGTGTGCCCTGCACTGATCTGACCCTCCAGATGCCTCTGTGTGCCCCACACTGATCTGACCCTCCAGATGCCTCTGTGTGCCCCGCACTGATCTGACCCTCCAGATGCCTCTGTGTGCCCCGCGTTGATCTGACCCTCCAGATGCCTCTGTGTGCCCCACACTGATCTGACCCTCCAGATGCCTCTGTGTGCCCCGCACTGATCTGACCCTCCAGATGCCTCTGTGTGCCCCGCGTTGATCTGACCCTCCAGATGCCTCTGTGTGCCCCGCGTTGATCTGACCCTCCAGATGCCTCTGTGTGCCCCACACTGATCTGACCCTCCAGATGCCTCTGTGTGCCCCGCGTTGATCTGACCCTCCAGATGCCTCTGTGTGCCCCACACTGATCTGACCCTCCAGATGCCTCTGTGTGCCCCACACTGATCTGACCCTCCAGATGCCTCTGTGTGCCCCGCACTGATCTGACCCTCCAGATGCCTCTGTGTGCCCCACACTGATCTGACCCTCCAGATGCCTCTGTGTGCCCCACACTGATCTGACCCTCCAGATGCCTCTGTGTGCCCCGCACTGATCTGACCCTCCAGATGCCTCTGTGTGCCCCGCGTTGATCTGACCCTCCAGATTCCTGTGTGTCCCGCACTGGTCTGATCATCCAGTTGCCAGAAAAAGATCTGTGGCTTTCTGGACACTTGGTATCAAATGTGAGACCTGGAGAAAAGCCCTTTATGTGTTGGAACTTGAAATACCAGTTTCCTCTTGTATTGGTGACATGCTAATTACCTGTGAAAGGCAGAGTCTGCTGGGTGCCCCCCACCTTTTACATCATTCACTGCACCCCCTGATTTTGGAGGAGAAGCTGCTGTCCCTTTCAGGACCTCTGTTGGCCGATTCCTTTCAGCTAAATTAAAATTCCAGCCGGGCCTGATTCCTCTGCTCCATCTCCTCGTTCATAGAGCGGGAACACAGAGTGACACAGAGCCCACCGGCCCGGCCCATGCGAGGGCGCACGGTAACTCTCACACCTGCATTAGGCAGGAGGCTGCAAACTGTGGCTCGCCAGGGGCTGCAACACTACAACCCTCTGCGTGCCCGACAGCTGCATGTAGGGCGACAGGTGCATGAAATGACCCCTCACCTCTGTGTTGTGCCGTCTCCATACACCTGTCCGGTACAGTGTGAGCCTCTATTAGCAGCTGCCCAGGACTCGGCCTTGTCCCCCTGGACTTGCTCTCCTGACCCTCTGTCTTTGTGTTGGGCGACACTATCTTTCTATTGAAATAGCAGCAGCGCATCAATAGCGGGGGGCCGGCCCTAGTGATCGCAGCTGCGAGACCCCTTCCTTCAGCATATGTAAAAGAGGGTCTTTGCCCTATGCTATCTGCTGACAAATAGGGGGGTGACCATACATTTGCCCTACCAACAGATGTGACTAATATGTGGGGGAGGGGGTCCTAGACAGATCGGAGTCACTCCGCTTCCACGTATCGGCCACTTTCTTTTGTCTTGAAAGTTTCTTCTACATTTGACCAATTAATGAGGTCTTGAAATTCGGGACCTTTGTGTGAGATGCGAATCCCACCGTAATGAGATGGCGACTGGCCCCACTTTGTGGAGATGCCCTTTGGGCAGTGGTGGTCGGGAGTATTACAGTGTCTCGGTGGGGGATTGTTTGGGTAAAAATAGTAAGATGGGAAATATCTGCCCTAATTCCTCATTGCTCCCCGATTTGGGGCAGTAAGATGGATCTGTCCCCCCAGATGATCATTTAAGACGGATCACATCTTACGTCTAGCAGAACGCTCCATAGCTTTCCAACAACAGCAGGGGCTACGAGATTTGTCCGCTGGCTGATACATGTCTATGATGGGAGCCATGGTGCACATTCCTGACCTCCGCTCCTGCAACCCCCTATTATTGGGATTAGCGGGGGTGCAATCACGGTGATCCCCAGCGATCAGTAAGTTTTCTTCTCCTGGGATAACTTACAAACTGGTAGCAGCACATTTATATGTTTTTGTTGGAAGCAGCCTGTTGAAGTTTGGAGCTTCCCTTTAAGACGTCAGCGTCTCTTTTTGAGGCACTAATGACCTCAGTGAGGTAGGAATGAATGTTGGTCACTCCGTGACTGGCACCACCGCACCATGCATGTAATGTACAGACATTCACTTGTGGCTGACGCTGCCCGGAGGCTTGCTCTCGGCTTCGTGCTGTGTGCACTGGGCATTTCAGGACAAGCAGTAAATCTTTTGTCTGTGGAGCATAGTGGCTCCTCTATTGTCCCGGGTGCCTCCTTCATCCTGGCACCACTTCACCCTCCGTGAATTTCAGGAGCCCGCTGTCAGGTGACCGCATTCCTGCATGGAACATGACTATTTGTGAGACCCGGCTGGAGTCGGGGGGTCCAGTTTCCCACAGGATGAGAATCCCTTTGTTCTCACAGAGGCAGCATTATGAATACTTAGAAGGTGGCGCCCCCACATATCAGATGGTTGGCACCACGATGTCTCCGAGAATAGGCACCAACCTGGAGGCTTCAGACACTGGTCACAGTCGTAGGACTCGTCAGCTGCCATGATATTTGTCAGGGAGGGCGTTCTGTAGGACATACGAGGTCCGTACACGGGAATACATGCTCCGTGGGGAGTTCAGAGGTGGAGGTGCCGCTCTTTGAGCAGATTAGTAATTACTGAACATCAAAGCTCTGGATATTTGCATTTTAATGTCCCGTCCTATAATTGGCACAATGGCTCTTGTCGGGGTCCTGCGGTGCTGGCGGCAGCTCTGGGGAATAGCCCCCTCTAATACCCTGAGATGATGAGTCATGAAAAGGAGCTGAAGAGAACGGGCGGCTTGTTTCCTCCATAGTTGGCGGGGTCCGTGTCATTCACTGGTTACTGAGCCCAGGAGAGCTAGGAGGTCTGTACCAGATTAGTAAAGTTACGCCTGGGGACAACCTCCATACCCGTGAGGGTCCTAGTGGTGTACATGGTTGCTGTGATCATTTGCTCTCCTTTCTTCCATTCCGTATGTTTTGTGGCTTGAAGTTAGTGGCTTGTACATTTTCAGAAGTTTTTTCTAACTTTCCATATTTGTTCCTACAGGCTTATGAATGGGCCCTGGAAGGGATGCGACATCTTGCTGCCATCAGCCTGGATGACTGTAACTCGCCGGAGTTTTGCCTCAGTGCCCTCGGGAGTCTGGAGAAGTACCAGGTGCAGCATCCAGTGATCGGAGAGAAGAAGTTTGAGGAGATGAGGGAGCTCGTCTACGAGCTGAAGAGCGAGAAGGGAGTCAAGCATTGGAAGTTCGCCTGGTCAAAGTGTCAGGAGGCGAGGCAAGTTTTTGAGAAAAAGTTTGAGGCCGCTCTAAGGGCGAAAAGTTTGTTGTCAGGAGATCAAAATTCCCCAAAGTCAAGACCTTCAGTGGATGGAGACCAGAGGGGACATTCAGATAAGAACATGAATCTGTCTTACATCCAAACTAAGCCACTTAATTCCCCCATCTGTGTCAGAGAGAGGAGGCTTGGGAGAGTTCTTTGTCCGAGACCCGAAATGGACCTGACGCCCTTCAGAGTTAGTCCGCCCGGCTCCAGCGCCAGTTCTGTTGCATCGTCATCCGCGTACAGAGGGCGTAAACTGTCCCTTCAGAGTTCTCCCGGAGAGGACCTGCACCTTGACCTGATTCACCAGGTGCCCTCCGGGTCCTCCACACCGACCTCCTCACGCCCCATGGGAAGAAGGCTGCTCAGGAAGGCTCAGAGTTTTGACCTTCCTGGGACTGATGTAAGCAGCCATGGTTGTCAGCGGAGACTCAGCGAGCCCGCCAGGAGAGGAAACACTGGGGTCTTCATCAGAGGCCTGGAAGTGAGCAGCACCGAGATGGTAGAGCGTTCCTGCAGCCCCCGACTGCTACTCTCCATGGACTGGTCAGCAGAGCGGATGATGAATGATAGGAGGAGTAGTGTCTCCTCAGCAGACGGAAGATGTCGCAGCAGGTAAGAGGCCGAAGTAGTGCAATATAGAGTCAGATTCTTGGTTGTCTGTGCCAGCTACCTTTTCCTATGGCCTGGGCAGCCGCGTGATGTCAGCATGTTGGGAGTTGTAGTATTGCATAGACATTACATTACTCTGGATAGTGTTGGACCCCGTACTGGTGACTTATAGGGCTCCCAGAAGTGGGAAGATGGCCTATGATCTTAGGTGCCGTATGTTGTTATGGGTGGATACCCCTATAACGTCACACAAGGATCAGACTTCACCTCTATCTTCTTCTGTAGTAAACTCCGGCACATCATCGATGAGATGGTCACCACCGAGCGAGAATACGTCCGGTCCCTGTGGTACATCAGTGAGAACTACTTTCCCGAGATGGATCGCATGGACCTGCCTCAGGACCTGCGGGGGAAGAGGGGCATCATCTTTGGAAACCTGGAGAAGCTGAGAGATTTTCACAGCCAGTATTTCCTGAAAGAACTGGAGAGCTGCTGCAATCATCCCCTGAGAGTCAGCCATTGCTTCCTCCGCCACGTAAGTGACCCCCCGGAGTGGGCGACATCGGCTTCCATGCTCTGAGCCCTGGACCTTGGCCATATATAATGGGAGCTGCTTCTGCTACCAGGACCCGGATTATCCGGTGAGATCGTCACCAATGATGGAATTTGTCTTTTTTTCTTCCAGAAAGACCAGTTTGGGATGTATGCTTTGTACAGCAAGAATAAGCCCAGGTCGGACCTGCTCCTCGCCAGCCATGGGAACATATTTTTTAAGGTAAGAAAGTTGTGGTAAGTCTCCAGATCACTTTGCCCCTATACACCAAGGCTTTGTTTCACGAAGGGTTTGTCACTTTGTGCCAGAACAAGCAGCGGCAGCTGGGAGATAAGATGGACCTGGCCTCGTACCTGCTGAAGCCCATTCAGAGGATGAGTAAGTACGCACTTCTCCTGAAGGACCTGATTAAGGAGTGCGGGGAGGCGCAAGAGCAGGAGCTGGCGTACCTGCGGGCGGCCGAGGAGATGGTCAAGTTCCAGCTGCGTCACGGGAACGATCTTTTGGCTATGGACGCCATACGGGACTGTGATGTGAGTGATTGGGCTCTTCAGTCGTTGATGATGGTCACATATGAGCAGGTATCACCACTTCACATCTTCCATCTTTTGTGGCTTCAGGTGAACTTAAAGGAACAAGGACAGCTGGTGAGACAGGACGAGTTCACGGTGTGGCTGGGCCGGAAGAAGTGTCAGAGACATGTCTTCTTGTTCGAGGATCTGATCCTGTTCAGTAAACCCAAGAGGATCGAGGGAGGGTTAGACGTCTACATCTATAAGCGTTCCTTCAAAGTAAGAAAACTATGTGAATAGTAGGCTGGACTGGGATAGACCCCAGTATTTGGATTTCACAATCCCACCTTTCCTACGGTTTGCAGACGGCTGACATTGGTTTGACGGAAAACTCTGGAGATAGTGGTGTGCGCTTTGAAATTTGGTTCAGGAGGCGGAAATCTAATGACACTCACGTTCTGCAAGCTGGCACCGCTGAGATCAAGCAAGCGTGGACGGCCGACATTGCCACAATCCTGTGGCAGCAAGCGAATAGGAATAAAGGTAGAGTCCCCCAGGGCGAGCCGCATGTTAGATTGGGGTAAGGAGTGGGGGTCTTGCTTTAGGTAACGCCCCCTATGAAGCCATGTTGGTCTCCTTCTGGCAGGGAGAGATGCATTATGGCTTTTTTCCCTTTACTCTGATTATGGGTACTTTATTTTCAGAGATCCGTATGCAGGAGATGGTTTCTATGGGTGTTGGTAATAAGCCATTTCTGGACATAAAGCCCAGTGAGGCGGCAATAAATAACCGCGCTATCGATTACATCATGAAAGGGCGAGGTAAGTCATTATACGTTATTACACTCCGACAGTGATGATGGGACTGAATGTATGAGATCAATACAGCCGATGCTTTGTGTTCTGTGCAGGGTCGAGGACCAGGGCCTCCATTGCAGTGTCCGTGTTTGACCATTCGGATCCGTACAAGAGGACTCAGGCTCCCATAACGTGTAACGCTGTCCCCTCACCCTGTGGCCTGTCTTCTGCTTCACTGCTGGGACCCCTTAACTTGCACATGTATGTGAACCAGACCCTTCTGCCCGGAGTGCTGTCCCCCAATAGACCGTATGAGGCCAGCAGCTGCCTGGAGGAAGACGAGCTGGAGAATGAGACGAGCTGCAGCCAGCCCTCCATGAGTGCGTGTCTTACCTGCTCTGCCATCATCCCTCTCACCGCTCCGCGGACACTAATCGTCTGCTGTTTTACTTGCAGCCACGGAAAGCTCCGAGTCCTCTCACTGTATGTCTGGTGCTGGCTCCAGCGGCTCAGACAGCGGCTGTGTTTCTGGTATCCCTCAGGACAATCTGTCTGAAGATGTCGGCTCTCCATGTGATTCCTCCGCACAGTACACCTTCCCAGAAAGAAGGAACAGCACCAGCGTCGCCTCACCAGTGGTGGAAAAATCCAGATTCATCAACAGACAATACATCTCAGCAGTAAGTACCGCAGAGATTCACTAACGTCACTACATCTCACAGCAGTGTTCCCCTGACGGTGGCACTACAACTCCCAGCATGTCAACCAGCCGGAGAACACTGCCCTACAGAGTCATGTATGTAACCAACACACAATCCCAGAGATGTGGTGGAGGCCTCCACCATGCCACACTGTGTGTCTGAGGCATGTACCAATGAAAGCAAATGAAAAAACAAAGTGGATCTGATATCGTGTCCGCATTGACCATATCAGGGGCATTCCTTGGAGGGAAGCTTCTATGTACGCCTGACGGAGGGCTTAGACATAGTCAATGTTCTGTAAAGAGCAAAGTCACCTCTGCTGCATCAGTGCAATGTGAATGTATTAATCATCCTTCCATGGGATAATCAGACTTCACCACTCTTCTCATCGCTCACTTATGACAACTGCTAACGCCTCATCTCAGGAGTGGATGAAAGTGTCAGATTCTGCAATCTAACCCTCGCTCATTACTGCTTCTCTCCCCAGAATCCAGGCCACATTTCATTAAGTCCTTCGACCATTGTCTGAATTTCCTCCTAACATCCAGTAAGTGTCTCTCTTGTACTACATGTAACAGATCCATACATGGGGTCACCTCCTGTACGCGGGGGTCACCCCCGTCTCCATGTAACACACTGTTTACAGCGGTCTTCACCTCATGCTCGGCTGCTTCACATTCTCAGAAATTTAGATTTTTTTCCCCCGTTTCTGACTATTGTAAATTGCTGCCTCAAATGCATAGAATTGATACCATTACAAGCGCATCGTCACCGGGTGTCCCAGCCTCTAACCATGATACAATCTTTGTTTCTGGCTTGGTTCACATCTTAGCTCCTAAGCAATCGCTGACTTCATGGACTATTTTTCACACTTCTGGTCCATGGGGGAAAAGCTAGTTTGGTGTGACTTGCCGCCATCAGACTCTCCACTGCGGTCACATAGCTGGTGGGTTTCTTTCCTGACAATAGTGGAATGAAATGTCAGATACTATAGAGGACCCTTAGTGACCGCGCTCCGTTATTGGAAGCTTATTATACAGATTAGATTGCCAATAATGATTTATGGCGTCAGGATTGTGCAGCAGCCGAGGACGTGACCTGTGTATATGGCGGCATCTTAGGGCCCGCAGCCATTGGGGTAGTGTTACGGTAAGGTCACAGGTGCAGTCTTTGTGACGTCTTTGACACCGTTTTCAGCCAAAGTCAGAGTGGAAAGTATAAAGTAAGATGGATTCACTTTTGGCTGAAAAAACTGCATCAAACATAAGAAAAACTCCATGTTGATTTCATGGTTTTGTGTTTTTTTTTTTTTCTTACATTCTAACATTTTCTGCTAATGAGTTTATATCTTGTGGAAACTTTGTTGTAATGTGTCTGACTTATTGGATGTAGATGTTGGGAGATGGCCCAGCACTCAAGATAAAAGATGATACAACTTTATCAGTATATGATGAAACCATGACCAACGCGTTTCTAGTAAACAAAGTAAACCTGTATCACAATCAAGATTACCGCGTGTGTCCTATTGGGGCTTTTATTCTCTCTTTGGAAGTTGAATAGTGATGAGCGACTGTGCTCAGATCCCTGTCTTGCATGTTTCGGGGCTGTAATACAGCCAATAATCATGGCTACAGTTTACTCGTGTATGGTAGGCAATCCCTGCATCTTTTTTTAAGCCACGCAACATGCAGGGCAGGGATCCGAGCATCGGCAATACTTAGTAGAGACTCAAGCATGCTCGGAAAACTCGAATAACAAGCACACTCGCTCATCACTAAAGTTTAACCCTTTATAACAGGTGATTCCACCATGAGTACGAGTGCTCAGTGCAACCAAAATGCGTATGCTTCATAGTGTTGTTAATCATGTGTATTGTGTCATTATAACTTATCGCCCTTTACCCCGAGTGCTGGACCACCATTTCTGTACATTCATAGCCTTCACATTGTGCGAATTTTTGGGTATTTTTGTGTGAATCAAATACACACACACACACACAAAAACACACACACAAAAACACACACACAAAAACACACACACAAAAACACACACACAAAAACACACACACAAAAACACACACACAAAAACACACACACAAAAACACACACACAAAAACACACACACAAAAACACACACACAAAAACACACACACAAAAACACACACACAAAAACACACACACAAAAACACACACACAAAAACACACACACAAAAACACACACACAAAAACACACACACAAAAACACACACACAAAAACACACACACAAAAACACACACACAAAAACACACACACAAAAACACACACACAAAAACACACACACAAAAACACACACACAAAAACACACACACGAATACCCAAAAATACACGCACAAATACACACAAAAATACACAAATACACGCAAAAATACACGCACAAGAATACGCACAAATACACGCACAAATACACGCACAAATACACGCACAAATACACGCACAAGAATACCCAAAAATACACACAAAAATACACGCACAAGAATACCCAAAAATACACGCAAAAATACACGCAAAAATACACGCACAAATACACGCACAAATACACACAAATACACGCACAAATACACACAAAAATACATGCACAAGAATACCCAAAAATACACGCAAAAATACACGCACAAGAATACCCAAAAATACACGCAAAAATACACGCAAAAATACACGCACAAATACACGCACAAATACACACAAAAATACACAAATACACGCAAAAATACACGCACAAGAATACGCACAAATACACGCACAAATACACGCACAAATACACGCACAAATACACGCACAAGAATACCCAAAAATACACACAAAAATACACGCACAAGAATACCCAAAAATACACGCAAAAATACACGCAAAAATACACGCACAAATACACGCACAAATACACACAAATACACGCACAAATACACACAAAAATACATGCACAAGAATACCCAAAAATACACGCAAAAATACACGCACAAGAATACCCAAAAATACACGCAAAAATACACGCAAAAATACACGCACAAATACACGCACAAATACACACAAAAATACACGCACAAGAATACCCAAAAATACACGCAAAAATACACGCACAAGAATACCCAAAAATACACGCAAAAATACACGCAAAAATACACAAAAATACACGCACAAATACACGCACAAATACACGCACAAATACACGCACAAATACACGCACAAATACACGCACAAATACACGCACAAGAATACCCAAAAATACACGCAAAAATACACAAAAATACACGCACAAATACACGCACAAATACACGCACAAATACACGCACAAGAATACCCAAAAATACACGCAAAAATACACGCACAAATACACGCACAAATACACACAAATACACGCACAAATACACACAAAAATACATGCACAAGAATACCCAAAAATACACGCACAAATACCCAAAAATACACACAAAAATACACGCACAAGAATACCCAAAAATACACGCAAAAATACACGCAAAAATACACAAAAATACACGCACAAATACACGCACAAATACACGCACAAATACACGCACAAGAATACCCAAAAATACACGCAAAAATACACGCAAAAATACACAAAAATACACGCACAAATACACGCACAAATACACGCACAAATACACGCACAAGAATACCCAAAAATACACGCAAAAATACACGCAAATACACAAAAATACACACAAAAATACACGCACAAGAATACCCAAAAATACCCAAAAATACACACAAAAATACACGCACAAGAATACCCAAAAATACCCAAAAATACACACAAAAATACACAAAAATACACGCACAAATACACGCACAAGAATACCCAAAAATACACACAAAAATACACGCACAAGAATACCCAAAAATACACGCAAAAATACACGCAAAAATACACGCACAAATACACGCACAAATACACACAAATACACGCACAAATACACACAAAAATACATGCACAAGAATACCCAAAAATACACGCAAAAATACACGCACAAGAATACCCAAAAATACACGCAAAAATACACGCAAAAATACACGCACAAATACACGCACAAATACACACAAAAATACATGCACAAGAATACCCAAAAATACACGCAAAAATACCCAAAAATACACGCAAAAATACACGCACAAGAATACCCAAAAATACACGCAAAAATACACGCAAAAATACACAAAAATACACGCACAAATACACGCACAAATACACGCACAAATACACGCACAAATACACGCACAAATACACGCACAAATACACGCACAAGAATACCCAAAAATACACGCAAAAATACACAAAAATACACGCACAAATACACGCACAAATACACGCACAAATACACGCACAAGAATACCCAAAAATACACGCAAAAATACACGCACAAATACACGCACAAATACACACAAATACACGCACAAATACACACAAAAATACATGCACAAGAATACCCAAAAATACACGCACAAATACCCAAAAATACACACAAAAATACACGCACAAGAATACCCAAAAATACACGCAAAAATACACGCAAAAATACACAAAAATACACGCACAAATACACGCACAAATACACGCACAAATACACGCACAAATACACGCACAAGAATACCCAAAAATACACGCAAAAATACACGCAAAAATACACAAAAATACACGCACAAATACACGCACAAATACACGCACAAATACACGCACAAGAATACCCAAAAATACACGCAAAAATACACGCAAAAATACACAAAAATACACGCACAAATACACAAAAATACACACAAAAATACACGCACAAATACACGCACAAATACACGCACAAGAATACCCAAAAATACACGCAAAAATACACACAAAAATACACGCACAAATACACGCACAAGAATACCCAAAAATACACGCACAAATACCCAAAAATACACACAAAAATACACGCACAAATACACGCAAAAATACACGCACAAATACACGCACAAATACACGCACAAATACACACAAATACACACAAAAATACACGCACAAATACACGCACAAGAATACCCAAAAATACACACAAAATACCCAAAAATACACACAAAAGAATACCCAAAAATACCCAAAAATACACACAAAAATACACACAAAAATACACGCACAAGAATACCCAAAAATACCCAAAAATACACACAAAAATACACGCACAAATACACGCACAAGAATACCCAAAAATACACACAAAAATACACGCACAAATCACACACAAATACACGCACAAATACACACAAATACACGCACAAGAATACCCAAAAATACACGCACAAATACACACACAAATACACGCACAAGAATACCCAAAAATACACGCAAAAATACACACACAAATACACGCAAAAATACACGCACAAATACACGCACAAGAATACGCAAAAATACACGCAAAAATACACAAAAATACACACAAAAATACACACAAAAATACACGCACAAATACACAAAAATACACGCACAAATACACGCACAAATACACGCACAAGAATACCCAAAAATACCCAAAAATACACACAAATACACACACAAATACACACAAAAATACACGCACAAGAATACACAAAAATACACACAAAAATACACACAAAAATACACACAAAAATACACACAAAAATACACGCACAAGAATACCCAAAAATACACACAAAAATACACGCACAAGAATACCCAAAAATACACACAAAAATACACACAAAAATACACACAAAAATACACGCAAAAATACACGCACAAATACACGCACAAATACACGCACAAGAATACCCAAAAATACACAAAAATACACGCACAAATACACACAAAAATACACACAAAAATACACACAAAAATACACACAAAAATACACACAAAAATACACGCAAAAATACACGCACAAATACACGCACAAATACACGCACAAATACACGCACAAATACACGCACAAGAATACCCAAAAATACACACACAAATACACGCACAAATACACACACAAATACACACAAAAATACACGCACAAATACACACAAAAATACACACAAAAATACACGCACAAATATACACACAAAAATACACACAAAAATACACACAAAAATACACGCACAAATACACACAAAAATACACGCACAAATACACGCACAAGAATACCCAAAAATACACACACAAATACACGCACAAATACACACACAAATACACGCACAAGAATACCCAAAAATACACAAAAATACACACAAAAATACACGCACAAATACGCACAAATACACAATAATACACACAAAAATACACGCACAAGAATACCCAAAAATACCCAAAAATACACACAAAAATACACGCACAAGAATACCCAAAAATACCCAAAAATACACGCACAAATACACAAAAATACACGCACAAATACACGCACAAGAATACCCAAAAATACACACACAAATACACGCACAAATACACACACAAATACACGCACAAGAATACCCAAAAATACACAAAAATACACACAAAAATACACGCACAAATACGCACAAATACACAATAATACACACAAAAATACACGCACAAGAATACCCAAAAATACACGCAAAAATACACGCAAAAATACACACAAAAATACACGCACAAGAATACCCAAAAATACACGCACAAATACACAAAAATACACACAAGAATACCCAAAAATACACACAAAAATACACACAAAAATACACGCACAAATACACACAAAAATACACACAAAAATACACAAAAATACACGCACAAATACACGCAAAAATACACGCACAAATACACACAAAAATACACGCACAAATACACGCACAAGAATACCCAAAAATACACCCAAAAATACACACAAAAATACACGCACAAATACCCAAAAATACACACAAAAATACACGCACAAATACACGCAAAAATACACGCACAAATACACACAAATACACACAAATACACACAAAAATACACGCACAAATACACACAAAAATACACGCACAAATACACACAAAAATACACGCACAAATACACGCACAAGAATACCCAAAAATACACACAAAAGAATACCCAAAAATACACACAAAAGAATACCCAAAAATACACGCACAAGAATACCCAAAAATACACACAAAAATACACGCACAAATACACAAAAATACACGCACAAATACACGCACAAGAATACCCAAAAATACACACAAAAATACACGCACAAATACACAAAAATACACACAAAAATACACGCACAAGAATACCCAAAAATACACACAAAAATACACGCACAAATCACACACAAATACACGCACAAATACACAAAAATACACGCACAAATACACAAAAATACACGCACAAGAATACCCAAAAATACACGCACAAATACACACACAAATACACGCACAAGAATACCCAAAAATACACACAAAAATACACATACAAATACACGCACAAATACACACACAAAAATACACAAATACACACAAAAATACACACAAATACACACAAAAATACACGCACAAGAATACCCAAAAATACACGCACAAATACACGCACAAATACACGCACAAATACACGCACAAATACACACACAAGAATACCCCAAAATACACAAAAATACACACAAAAATACACGCACAAATACACGCACAATACCCAAAAATACACACAAAAATACACGCAAATACACACAAAAATACACACAAAAATATACCCAAAAATACACACAAAAATACACACAAAAATATACCCAAAAATACACACAAAAATACACGCACAAATACACGCACAAATACACACACAAATACACGCACAAGAATACCCAAAAATACACAAAAATACACACAAAAATACACACAAAAATACACGCACAAGAATACCCAAAAATACACACAAAAATACACACACAAATACACGCACAAATACACACAAAAATACACGCACAAATACGCACAAATACACGCACAAATACACAATAATACACAAAAATACACACAAAAATACACGCACAAATACACAAAAATACACACAAAAATACACGCACAAATACACAAAAATACACACAAAAATACACGCACAAGAATACCCAAAAATACACACAAAAATACACGCACAAATACACACACAAATACACGCACAAATACACAAAAATACACACAAAAATACACGCACAAGAATACCCAAAAATACACACAAAAGAATACTCAAAAATACACACAAAAATACACACAAAAGAATACCCAAAAATACACACAAAAGAATACTCAAAAATACCCAAAAATACCCAAAAATACACACAAAAATACACGCACAAGAATACCCAAAAATACCCAAAAATACACACAAAAATACACGCACAAATACACAAAAATACACGCACAAATACACGCACAAGAATACCCAAAAATACACACAAAAATACACGCACAAGAATACCCAAAAATACACGCAAAAATACACGCAAAAATACACGCAAAAATACACGCAAAAATACACGCACAAATACACGCACAAATACACACAAAAATACATGCACAAGAATACCCAAAAATACACGCACAAGAATACCCAAAAATACACGCACAAATACACAAAAATACACGCACAAATACACGCACAAATACACACAAAAATACACACAAAAATACACACAAAAATACACGCAAAAATACACGCACAAAAATACCCAAAAATACACGCACAAATACCCAAAAATACACACAAAAATACACGCACAAGAATACCCAAAAATACACGCAAAAATACACACACAAATACACACACAAATACACGCACAAATACACGCACAAATACACGCACAAATACACGCACAAATACACAAAAATACACGCACAAGAATACACAAAAATACACACAAAAGAATACCCAAAAATACACACAAAAGAATACCCAAAAATACCCAAAAATACACACACAAATACACGCACAAGAATACCCAAAAATACACACAAAAATACACACACAAATACACGCACAAATACACACAAAAATACACGCACAAATACACAATAATACACAAAAATACACACAAAAATACACGCACAAGAATACCCAAAAATACACGCACAAATACACAAAAATACACACAAAAATACACGCACAAGAATACCCAAAAATACACGCACAAATACACGCAAAAATACACGCACAAATACACGCACAAATACACGCACAAATACACAAAAATACACGCACAAGAATACCCAAAAATACACAAAAATACACACAAAAATACACACAAAAGAATACCCAAAAATACACACAAAAGAATACCCAAAAATACACACAAAAATACACACAAAAATACACGCACAAGAATACCCAAAAATACACACAAAAATACACGCACAAATACACAAAAATACACGCACAAATACACGCACAAGAATACCCAAAAATACACACAAAAATACACGCACAAATACACACACAAATACACGCACAAATACACAAAAATACACACAAAAATACACGCACAAATACACAAAAATACACGCACAAGAATACCCAAAAATACACGCACAAATACACACAAAAATACACGCACAAATACACACAAAAATACACACAAAAATACACGCACAAATATACACACAAAAATACACACAAAAATACACACAAAAATACACGCACAAATACACACAAAAATACACGCACAAATACACGCACAAGAATACCCAAAAATACACACACAAATACACGCACAAATACACACACAAATACACGCACAAGAATACCCAAAAATACACAAAAATACACACAAAAATACACGCACAAATACGCACAAATACACAATAATACACACAAAAATACACGCACAAGAATACCCAAAAATACCCAAAAATACACACAAAAATACACGCACAAGAATACCCAAAAATACCCAAAAATACACGCACAAATACACAAAAATACACGCACAAATACACGCACAAGAATACCCAAAAATACACACACAAATACACGCACAAATACACACACAAATACACGCACAAGAATACCCAAAAATACACAAAAATACACACAAAAATACACGCACAAATACGCACAAATACACAATAATACACACAAAAATACACGCACAAGAATACCCAAAAATACACGCAAAAATACACGCAAAAATACACACAAAAATACACGCACAAGAATACCCAAAAATACACGCACAAATACACAAAAATACACACAAGAATACCCAAAAATACACACAAAAATACACACAAAAATACACGCACAAATACACACAAAAATACACGCACAAATACACAAAAATACACGCACAAATACACGCAAAAATACACGCACAAATACACACAAAAATACACGCACAAATACACGCACAAGAATACCCAAAAATACACGCAAAAATACACACAAAAATACACGCACAAATACCCAAAAATACACACAAAAATACACGCACAAATACACGCAAAAATACACGCAAAAATACACGCACAAATACACACAAATACACACAAAAATACACGCACAAATACACAAAAATACACACAAAAATACACGCACAAGAATACCCAAAAATACACGCAAAAATACACGCAAAAATACACACAAAAATACACGCACAAATACACAAAAATACACACAAGAATACCCAAAAATACACACAAAAATACACAAAAATACACACAAAAGAATACCCAAAAATACACACAAAAATACACACAAAAATACCCAAAAATACACGCAAAAATACACACAAAAATACACGCACAAATACACGCACAAGAATACCCAAAAATACACGCACAAATACCCAAAAATACACACAAAAATACACGCACAAGAATACCCAAAAATACACACAAAAATACACACAAAAAACACAAAAATACACGCACAAATACACAAAAATACACAAAAATACACAAAAATACACACAAAAATACACGCACAAGAATACCCAAAAATACACACAAAAGAATACTCAAAAATACACACAAAAATACACACAAAAGAATACCCAAAAATACACACAAAAGAATACTCAAAAATACCCAAAAATACCCAAAAATACACACAAAAATACACACAAAAATACACGCACAAGAATACCCAAAAATACCCAAAAATACACACAAAAATACACGCACAAATACACAAAAATACACGCACAAATACACGCACAAGAATACCCAAAAATACACACAAAAATACACACAAAAAACACAAAAATACACGCACAAGAATACCCAAAAATACACAAAAATACACGCACAAATACACACACAAATACACGCACAAATACACAAAAATACACACAAAAATACACGCACAAGAATACCCAAAAATACACACAAAAGAATACTCAAAAATACACACAAAAATACACACAAAAGAATACCCAAAAATACACACAAAAGAATACTCAAAAATACCCAAAAATACCCAAAAATACACACAAAAATACACACAAAAATACACGCACAAGAATACCCAAAAATACCCAAAAATACACACAAAAATACACGCACAAATACACAAAAATACACGCACAAATACACGCACAAGAATACCCAAAAATACACACAAAAATACACGCACAAATACACAAAAATACACACAAAAATACACGCACAAGAATACCCAAAAATACACGCAAAAATACACGCAAAAATACACGCACAAATACACGCACAAATACACACAAAAATACATGCACAAGAATACCCAAAAATACACGCACAAATACACAAAAATACACGCACAAATACACGCACAAATACACACAAAAATACACACAAAAATACACGCAAAAATACACGCACAAAAATACCCAAAAATACACGCACAAATACCCAAAAATACACACAAAAATACACGCACAAGAATACCCAAAAATACACGCAAAAATACACACACAAATACACACAAAAGAATACCCAAAAATACACACAAAAATACACACAAAAGAATACCCAAAAATACACACAAAAGAATACCCAAAAATACCCAAAAATACACACAAAAATACACACACAAATACACGCACAAGAATACCCAAAAATACACGCACAAATACACAAAAATACACACAAGAATACCCAAAAATACACGCACAAATACACGCAAAAATACACGCACAAATACACGCACAAATACACGCACAAATACACAAAAATACACACAAAAGAATACCCAAAAATACACACAAAAGAATACCCAAAAATACACACAAAAATACACACAAAAATACACGCACAAGAATACCCAAAAATACACACAAAAATACACGCACAAATACACAAAAATACACGCACAAATACACGCACAAGAATACCCAAAAATACACACAAAAATACACGCACAAATACACACACAAATACACGCACAAATACACAAAAATACACACAAAAATACACGCACAAGAATACCTAAAAATACACGCACAAATACACACACAAATACACGCACAAGAATACCCAAAAATACACACACAAATACACGCACAAATACACACAAAAATACACGCACAAATACGCACAAATACACGCACAAATACACAATAATACACAAAAATACACACAAAAATACACGCACAAATACACAAAAATACACACAAAAATACACGCACAAGAATACCCAAAAATACACACAAAAAACACAAAAATACACACAAAAATACACGCACAAGAATACCCACAAATACACACAAAAATACACGCACAAGAATACCCAAAAATACACACAAAAATACACACAAAAGAATACCCAAAAATACACACAAAAGAATACTCAAAAATACCCAAAAATACCCAAAAATACACGCACAAATACCCAAAAATACACGCACAAGAATACCCAAAAATACACGCAAAAATACACACACAAATACACACACAAATACACGCAAAAATACACGCACAAGAATACCCAAAAATACACACAAAAATACACACAAAAGAATACCCAAAAATACACACAAAAGAATACTCAAAAATACCCAAAAATACACACAAAAATACACACAAAAATACACGCACAAGAATACCCAAAAATACACGCAAAAATACACGCAAAAATACACGCACAAATACACACAAATACACACAAATACACGCACAAATACACACAAAAATACACGCACAAGAATACCCAAAAATACACGCACAAATACACACAAAAATACACACAAAAATACACACAAAAATACACGCACAAATACACGCAAAAATACACACAAAAATACACGCAAAAATACCCAAAAATACACACAAAAATACACACAAAAATACACAAAAATACACACAAAAATACACGCACAAATACACGCACAAATACACGCACAAATACACGCACAAGAATACCCAAAAATACACAAAAATACACGCAAAAATACCCAAAAATACACACAAAAATACACACAAAAATACACAAAAATACACACAAAAATACACGCACAAATACACGCACAAATACACGCACAAATACACGCACAAGAATACCCAAAAATACACAAAAATACACGCACAAATACACACAAATACACACAAAAATACACACAAATACACACAAAAATACACGCACAAGAATACCCAAAAATACACAAAAATACACGCACAAATACACACAAAAATACACAAAAATACACGCACAAATACACGCACAAATACACAAAAATACACGCACAAGAATACACAAAAATACACACAAAAATACACACAAAAGAATACCCAAAAATACACAAAAGAATACCCAAAAATACCCAAAAATACACACAAAAATACACGCACAAGAATACCCAAAAATACACACAAAAATACACGCACAAATACACAAAAATACACGCACAAATACACGCACAAGAATACCCAAAAATACACACAAAAATACACGCACAAATACACACACAAATACACGCACAAATACACAAAAATACACACAAAAATACACGCACAAGAATACCTAAAAATACACGCACAAATACACACACAAATACACGCACAAGAATACCCAAAAATACACACACAAATACACGCACAAATACACACAAAAATACACGCACAAATACGCACAAATACACGCACAAATACACAATAATACACAAAAATACACGCACAAATACACAAAAATACACACAAAAATACACGCACAAGAATACCCAAAAATACACACAAAAAACACAAAAATACACACAAAAATACACGCACAAGAATACCCACAAATACACACAAAAATACACGCACAAGAATACCCAAAAATACACACAAAAATACACACAAAAGAATACCCAAAAATACACACAAAAGAATACTCAAAAATACCCAAAAATACACGCACAAATACCCAAAAATACACGCACAAGAATACCCAAAAATACACGCAAAAATACACACACAAATACACACACAAATACACGCAAAAATACACGCACAAGAATACCCACAAATACACACAAAAATACACGCACAAGAATACCCAAAAATACACACAAAAATACACACAAAAGAATACCCAAAAATACACACAAAAGAATACTCAAAAATACCCAAAAATACACACAAAAATACACACAAAAATACACGCACAAGAATACCCAAAAATACACGCAAAAATACACGCAAAAATACACGCACAAATACACACAAATACACACAAATACACGCACAAATACACACAAAAATACACGCACAAGAATACCCAAAAATACACGCACAAATACACACAAAAATACACACAAAAATACACACAAAAATACACGCACAAATACACGCAAAAATACACACAAAAATACACGCAAAAATACCCAAAAATACACACAAAAATACACACAAAAATACACAAAAATACACACAAAAATACACGCACAAATACACGCACAAATACACGCACAAATACACGCACAAGAATACCCAAAAATACACAAAAATACACGCACAAATACACACAAATACACACAAAAATACACACAAATACACACAAAAATACACGCACAAGAATACCCAAAAATACACACAAAAATACACACAAAAATACACACAAAAATACACACAAAAATACACACAAAAATACACACAAATACACGCACAAATACACGCACAAATACACAAAAATACACGCACAAGAATACACAAAAATACACACAAAAATACACACAAAAGAATACCCAAAAATACACAAAAGAATACCCAAAAATACCCAAAAATACACACAAAAATACACGCACAAGAATACCCAAAAATACACACAAAAATACACGCACAAATACACAAAAATACACGCACAAATACACGCACAAGAATACCCAAAAATACACACAAAAATACACGCACAAATACACACACAAATACACGCACAAATACACAAAAATACACACAAAAATACACGCACAAGAATACCTAAAAATACACGCACAAATACACACACAAATACACGCACAAGAATACCCAAAAATACACACACAAATACACGCACAAATACACACAAAAATACACGCACAAATACGCACAAATACACGCACAAATACACAATAATACACAAAAATACACACAAAAATACACGCACAAATACACAAAAATACACACAAAAATACACGCACAAGAATACCCAAAAATACACACAAAAAACACAAAAATACACACAAAAATACACGCACAAGAATACCCACAAATACACACAAAAATACACGCACAAGAATACCCAAAAATACACACAAAAATACACACAAAAGAATACCCAAAAATACACACAAAAGAATACTCAAAAATACCCAAAAATACCCAAAAATACACGCACAAATACCCAAAAATACACGCACAAGAATACCCAAAAATACACGCAAAAATACACACACAAATACACACACAAATACACGCAAAAATACACGCACAAGAATACCCACAAATACACACAAAAATACACGCACAAGAATACCCAAAAATACACACAAAAATACACACAAAAGAATACCCAAAAATACACACAAAAGAATACTCAAAAATACCCAAAAATACACACAAAAATACACACAAAAATACACGCACAAGAATACCCAAAAATACACGCAAAAATACACGCAAAAATACACGCACAAATACACACAAATACACACAAATACACGCACAAATACACACAAAAATACACGCACAAGAATACCCAAAAATACACGCACAAATACACACAAAAATACACACAAAAATACACACAAAAATACACGCACAAATACACGCAAAAATACACACAAAAATACACGCAAAAATACCCAAAAATACACACAAAAATACACACAAAAATACACAAAAATACACACAAAAATACACGCACAAATACACGCACAAATACACGCACAAATACACGCACAAGAATACCCAAAAATACCCAAAAATACACGCACAAATACACACAAATACACACAAAAATACACACAAATACACACAAAAATACACGCACAAGAATACCCAAAAATACACACAAAAATACACACAAAAATACACACAAAAATACACACAAAAATACACAAAAATACACGCACAAATACACGCACAAATACACAAAAATACACGCACAAGAATACACAAAAATACACACAAAAATACACACAAAAGAATACCCAAAAATACACAAAAGAATACCCAAAAATACCCAAAAATACACACAAAAATACACACACAAATACACGCACAAGAATACCCAAAAATACACACAAAAATACACACACAAATACACGCACAAATACACGCAAAAATACACGCACAAAAATACCCAAAAATACACGCACAAATACCCAAAAATACACACAAAAATACACACACAAATACACACACAAATACACGCAAAAATACACGCACAAATACACGCACAAGAATACCCAAAAATACACGCAAAAATACACGCAAAAATACACGCACAAATACACGCACAAGAATACCCAAAAATACACGCAAAAATACACGCAAAAATACACGCAAAAATACACAAAAATACACACAAAAATACACACAAAAATACACACAAAAATACACGCACAAATACACGCACAAATACACGCACAAATACACGCACAAGAATACCCAAAAATACACAAAAATACACGCACAAACACACAAATACACACAAAAATACACACAAATACACACAAAAATACACGCACAAGAATACCCAAAAATACACACAAAAATACACGCAAAAATACACAAAAATACACGCACAAACACACAAATACACACAAAAATACACACAAATACACACAAAAATACACGCACAAGAATACCCAAAAATACACGCAAAAATACACGCAAAAATACACGCACAAATACACGCACAAATACACAAAAATACACGCACAAGAATACACAAAAATACACAAAAATACACACAAAAGAATACCCAAAAATACACGCACAAATACACAAAAATACACGCACAAGAATACCCAAAAATACACGCAAAAATACACGCACAAATACACGCACAAATACACGCACAAATACACGCACAAATACACAAAAATACACGCACAAATACACAAAAATACACGCACAAGAATACCCAAAAATACACAAAAATACACACAAAAATACACACAAAAGAATACCCAAAAATACACACAAAAGAATACCCAAAAATACACACAAAAATACACGCACAAGAATACCCAAAAATACACACAAAAATACACGCACAAATACACGCACAAATACACAATAATACACAAAAATACACACAAAAATACACGCACAAGAATACCCAAAAATACACGCACAAATACACAAAAATACACACAAAAATACACGCACAAGAATACCCAAAAATACACGCAAAAATACACGCACAAATACACGCACAAGAATACCCAAAAATACACACAAAAATACACACAAAAAACACAAAAATACACGCACAAATACCCAAAAATACACACAAAAATACACGCACAAATACGCACAAATACACGCACAAATACACAATACACAAAAATACACACAAAAATACACGCACAAGAATACCCAAAAATACACGCACAAATACACAAAAATACACACAAAAATACACGCACAAGAATACCCAAAAATACACGCACAAATACACGCAAAAATACACGCACAAATACACGCACAAGAATACCCAAAAATACACACAAAAATACACACAAAAAACACAAAAATACACGCACAAATACACAAAAATACACACAAAAATACACGCACAAATACACAAAAATACACGCACAAGAATACCCAAAAATACACACACAAATACACGCACAAGAATACCCAAAAATACACACACAAATACACGCACAAATACACACAAAAATACACGCACAAATACACGCACAAATACACAATAATACACAAAAATACACACAAAAATACACGCACAAATACACAAAAATACACACAAAAATACACGCACAAGAATACCCAAAAATACACACAAAAATACACACACAAATACACACACAAATACACGCAAAAATACACGCACAAATACACGCACAAATACACGCACAAGAATACCCAAAAATACACGCAAAAATACACGCAAAAATACACGCACAAGAATACCCAAAAATACACAAAAATACACAAAAATACACGCACAAATACACACAAATACACACAAATACACACAAAAATACACGCACAAGAATACCCAAAAATACACACAAAAATACACACAAAAATACACACAAAAATACACGCACAAGAATACCCAAAAATACACACAAAAATACACGCACAAGAATACCCAAAAATACACACAAAAATACACACAAAAATACACACAAAAATACACGCAAAAATACACGCAAAAATACACGCAAAAATACACGCACAAATACACGCACAAATACACGCACAAGAATACCCAAAAATACACAAAAATACACGCACAAATACACACAAAAATACACACAAATACACACAAAAATACACGCACAAGAATACCCAAAAATACACACAAAAATACACACAAAAATACACACAAAAATACACACACAAATACACACACAAATACACACACAAATACACGCACAAATACACGCACAAATACACGCACAAATACACGCACAAGAATACCCAAAAATACACGCAAAAATACACGCAAAAATACACAAAAATACACGCACAAATACACAAAAATACACGCACAAATACACGCACAAATACACGCACAAGAATACCCAAAAATACACGCAAAAATACACACAAAAATACACGCACAAATACACGCACAAGAATACCCAAAAATACACGCACAAATACCCAAAAATACACACAAAAATACACGCACAAATACACGCAAAAATACACGCACAAATACACGCACAAATACACACAAATACACACAAAAATACACGCACAAATACACACAAAAGAATACCCAAAAATACACACAAAATACCCAAAAATACACACAAAAGAATACCCAAAAATACCCAAAAATACACACAAAAATACACACAAAAATACACGCACAAGAATACCCAAAAATACACACAAAAATACACGCACAAATACACGCACAATACCCAAAAATACACACAAAAATACACGCACAAATCACACACAAATACACGCACAAGAATACCCAAAAATACACGCAAAAATACACACAAATACACGCAAAAATACACGCAAAAATACACGCACAAATACACGCACAAGAATACCCAAAAATACACAAAAATACACGCACAAATACACACAAAAATACACACAAAAATACACACAAAAATACACACAAAAATACACACAAAAATACACACAAAAATACACACAAAAATACACACAAAAATACACGCACAAATACACACAAAAATACACGCACAAATACACGCACAAATACACACAAAAATACACGCACAAATACACACAAAAATACACACAAAAATACACGCACAAATACACACAAAAATACACACAAAAATACACGCACAAATACACGCACATACACAAGCGCACAAAACATACACAAGCGCACAAAAACAAAAATACACAACTTTTTGATATTATAAATGTGTATGTATGCGTATATCAGTTCAATACAAAAAAGTTACTCATGAAATAGTCATTACATTGGTACTTTTCGCAATGTGGACGAGGCCATCTCTAAGAGCTAAAATGTCCTGGTAGACGGCTGCGGTGAAAATGGTCTTGATAAAACGCAGTCGACCTACACCAGCAGATGACATGGCTCCCCAAACAATCACTGATTGTGGAGACTTCACACTTGACCTCCAGCAGCTTGGATTCAGACTCTTGATTTCCAAGGTCTAGTGCAAAGTATCCACAATCAGTGATGGTTTGGGAGTCATGTCATCTGCTGGTGTAGATCCACCGTGTTATATCAAGACTAAAGTCAGCGCAGCGTTCTACCAGGAAAGTAAGTGTGTGTAAGTGTGTGTGTGTGTGTGTGTGTGTGTGTGTGTGTGTGTGTGTGTGTGTGTGTGTGTGTGTGTGTGTGTGTGTGTGTGTGTGTGTCACATCTATCTTGTATTTTCCCGGTATTAATAACACATGCACTTTACTGACTCCAGTCCCCATTTTATTTTCTAGGTGTGACAAGATGCTGGATATGACAGAGCGGAAGCCCCCAGGCATCAGCCCCTATAACAGACGACTTAGTGACCCACTCACATGTAATTTTTCCCACTCCTTGTATATAGTTTATTATCGGCTTCCTCTCAGTGACAAATTTACTTAAAGCTGCACAGTTTGTACAATTTATTAAAAAAAACACTTTTTCAAAAATAGAATTATGTATTTAATGAACTTTTTCTCTGTCGTTTTCACAATATTTGAGTCTGACGTGAGTCGTATTTTGTTATAGTTCATCATAAAACTAAAAATAATTTATTTACTGGAGGTAAAGCTCAAATCTGAATAAAACAGGTTTATTCCTCTGCTCGTCTGTTCTCATTTGCACTAATACACAACTGTTTTTTTTTTTTTTTTTTGTGAACCTGCCCGGTTTAATCAGAGGAATGTAGCTCCATTTATCCGAACATGCCCACTGAACAAGTTCTCTCATCTAAAGCCATCACACGTCTTGTTCCAGGGTCACTGCGACTAACGTTCACAGAAGGCCATTGTGAACATGTGCTTGTAACCCTGGAATAAGGTGATGTGATGGGTCTCATTACTGATCGCACCACTCACTTTTCTGCATGACCTTCTTTAAAATTAAAATATTCCCCCAAAACCATGCCCAGACCATTAACTGCGCTGCCTTCCTTTTAAAAACATTATAACAAATAAATATATATAACCACTAAACGTCACATCCCATTCTGCCAGACATTGTACTGAGCCAGGGTAACGACGTTACCATAGGATAGTTTTCAGGGCGATGCATGAAGCCGAACTGTGGTATCCGTTCTGCAGCATCATAGTAATGCACCGACTGTATCTTCGTGCATATGGCAAAGAAAACTGAAGAGGAACAGACAGTGATGGTCAGTAAGTATAGCAGCAAAACCGTTTACGAGCAAGTATAAAATTGCTGTACAATGGTTCCATTTAAAAATAGTCCAATAAAATATGCTTGCATACTGCAACAATAATGAAGGAATAAAAAACAAAAACATAAAAAAAAATTAGATATATATATATATCTCAAGAAATCTTAGGGCTCTTACTACTGGTATTATGAGCAGAGCGTGCGGACAGTAACTATCGTCACAGCTCCCATTTCTTACCTCTAACCAGCTCTGCAGGGACTTTCTTGTGCCTTTCTTACTCTTATAAAACTTTAGGAGCATCAAGTCTTCGACAAACTGTCTAGCTGGAATCTGGAAAACCTGAAAAAGCATAAAATGTGATATCACTGATGATATTCTGCACAGTGATGAAAGTAGTCAATGGTGGCACATGATTAAGAGGGAGCAGATTATGACTAACGTTTAGAAGACAACAGGGGAGAGTTAACTCAGGAACATAAGGCCATAGAGCTGTCTAAAGTGATGTTTTTTTAAAAACATGATGAAAAACATGGAGGGATACTAGGCCGGGGTCACACTTGCAGAACAGAGCTAAATACAGATATATCAAACCAGAACCTATCTTACTAGAGATATATGGAATAGAACAGAGCTTACTACAGAGATATGGGAGCAGAACCAAGCTTAATACAAAGATATGGGAGCAAAACTAAGCTGTGTGTATGTATGTCCGGGATTGGCATCTGCACCGTCGCAGCTACAGCCACAAAATTTTGTACAGTCACGCGTCTGGACCCCGAGAGCGTCATAGGCTATATTGTGAGGTGAAATTTTAAGCCCGCGCGTTCCAATTCACCAAACAATTTTGCCCCTATCTACATAATGGGGAAAAAAGTGAAAGGATAAAAGTGTTGGAGGCAAATTGACAGCTGCCAGATGTGAACAAGGGGATGTAAAGAGTGAGAGCGATGGCGCCAAAGAGTATATACCGTACAGTTGCTAAGGTGGGGCCCCGACATGGGATACTCACCACACACAGGGATATGAACACACACACAAAATGCGCCACACACTACCACGTGCTTGAACACATGTGACCCTCAGCACACATTTCACCACACATTCTCCAACCTCGCCACATAAAAGTCGAAACACAAAAGTCGCCGCTCAAAACTCGCCACATGCAGAACTCGCCACATGCAAAAACTAGGCTCTTGCAAAACTCGCCACAAGTGCAAAACTCACCTCATGGAAAACTCGCCACACGTAAAACTTGCACACGCGGAAAAATTGCCACATGCACAAAAGTTGCAACACATGCAAAATTTGCCTCACACATACTCAAAAGGCACCACACAAAACTCGCCACGCGCAAAACTTGCTGCACACAAGTTGCGACACTAACCTGTCACATGCAACTCGACACAAAAAGTTGCTACACAAAACTCATCTCACAAAAGTCGCTACATGCATGTCGCCACACGCAACTCACACAACTTGACAAACGAAACTCGCCCTAAAACACACACAAGTCTGGTCTTATCCTTCAAAAATAAAAATCTGATTAATAAGCAGACAAACTACAACAAATGTACCATATAGGAAATACGGCAGCTGTCAGTCACATGACCTGTCTATTATGTGTATGTGTGAGCTAATATATACTGCCAGGGGGAGGGCTTCCTGTTGGCTAGGGATTTATCAGGCTGCCAATTTAGCTTACAAATACTGAGGTAAAAATACTGAGCAAATAACGTGTGAACGAGGTCTAATACAGGAGGAGATGACACAGGTATATACTATATACAGGAGCAGATGACCTACAGGTATATACTATATACAGGGGAGATGACACAGGTATATACTATATACAGGAGGAGATGACATACAGGTATATACTATATATAGGGGAGATGACACAGCAGGTATATAATATATACAGGGGAGATGACATACAGGTATATACTATATACAGGAGATGCCATACAGATGTATACTATATATAAGGGAGATGACAAACATGTATATACTGAGGTGATGCGGTGAAAATGAGAGGTGTGAGGTGAAAATGACAAGGTGTGAGTGCAAAATGAGAGGAGTGAGGAAAAATAATGGAGTGATCAGAAAATGACAGATGTGAGGTTGAAATGACAAGTGTTAGGGGGGAATGAGAGGAGTGAGGGAGAAAATGAAAGGCGTGATGGGAAAATAAGAGAAGTGAGGTGCTATAACTAACCACAGATATTTACTATGCCCAGGCAACGCCGGGCTCTTCAGCTAGTACAAAGATATGGGAGCAAAACCAAACGTAATTCAGAGATATGGGAGCAGAACAGCATCCTAGAGAGACATGGGAGCACAGCCAAGCTTACTACAGAGGTATGGGAGTAGAACGAAGCTTACTAGAAAGATATGGGAGCAGAACAGAGCTAACGACACAGATATGGGAGCAGAACGAAGCTTACTAGATACATATTGAAACTGAAAGCAGCTTACTAGAGATATATAGCAGAACTGAGCTTACTACAGAGATATGGGAGCACATCAGAGAATAATACAGAGATTAAGGAGCAGAACAGAGCTCACTACAGAGATATGGGAGCAAAACCAAGCGTAATTAGGAGATGTGGGAGCAGAACCAAGCTTACTACAGAGATATGGAAGCAGAACAGAGCTTAATAGTGAGATATGGGAGCAGAACAGCTTCCTAGAGATATGGGAGCAGAACCAAGCGTAATTCGGAGATATGGGAGCAGAACCGAGCTTACTACTGGTAATAGGGAGAACCAAGCTTACTAGAGATATGAGAGCTGATCCGAGCTTACTACAGAGATATGGATGTAAAACCAAGCTTACTACACAGATATGGGAGCAGAACAGAGCTTACTACAGAGATCCTGGAGCACAATAGAGCTTACTACAGAGATATGGAAGCAGAACAGAGCGTACTAGTGAGATATGGGAGCAGAACAGCTTCCTAGAGATATGGGAGCAGAACCAAGCATAATTCGGAGATATGGGAGCAGAACCGAGCTTACTACTGGTAATAGGGAGGAGAACCAAGCTTACTAGAGATATGAGAGCTGATCCGAGCTTACTACAGAGATATGGATGTAAAACCAAGCTTACTACACAGATATGGGAGCAGAACTGAGCTTACTACAGAGATATGGGAGCAAAACCAAGCGTAATTCAAAGATATGGGAGCAGAACCGAGCTTAATAGTGAGATATGGAAGCAGTACCAAGCTTACTAGTAAGATAAGGAAGCAGAACAGAGCTTACTACAGAGATATGGGAGCAGAACTCCGCTTACTATATAGTAAGGGAGCTGAATAGAGTTTACTTGAGATATAAGGAAACAGATTTGACCTTCCTAGAGAGATATGAGAGCTAATCCGAGCTTACTACAGAGAAAAGGGAGCACAACATAGCTTACTACAAAGATATGTGAGCAGAACTGAGCTTAATAGTGAGATATGGGAGCAGAACAGCTTCCTAGAGATATGGAAGCAGAACATAGCTTACTACAGAGATACTGGAGCACAATAGAGCTTACTACAAAGATATGGGAGCAGAACTGAGCTTACTACAGAGATATGGGAGCAGTATCGAGCTTACTAGTGAGATATGGGAGCAAAACCAAGCGTAATTCGGAGATATGGGAGCAGAACAGAGCTTACTACAGAGGTATGGGAGTAGAACTCAGCTTACTATATAGTAAGGGAGCTGAATGAGTTTACTAGAGATATAAGGAAGCAGATTCGAGCTTCCTAGAGATACAGAGCAGAACTAAGCTTACTACTGGGAAAAGGGAGCAGAACCAAGCTTACTACAGAGATATGGGTGTAGAACCAAGATTACTACAGAGATGGGAGCAGAACTGAGCTTACTACAGAGATATGGGAGCAGAACAAGGCTTACTACAGAAAAATGGGAGCAGAAACAAGCTTACTACAGAGATATGGGAGCACAACAGAGCTTACTACAGAGATATGGGAGCAGAACCAAGCTTACGACAGATATGGGAGCAGAACTGAGCTTAGTGCAGAGATATGGGAGCAGAACCAAGCTTACGACAGATATGGGAGCAGAACAGAGCTTACTACAGAAAAAAGGGAGCACAACGACGCTTACTACAGAGATACTGGAGCACAATAGAGCTTACTACAGAGATATGGAAGCAGTACCAAGTTTACTAGTAAGATAAGGAAGCAGAACAGAGCTTAATTGTGAGATATGGGAGCAGAACAGCTTCCTAGAGATATGGGAGCAGAACAAAGCGTAATTCGGAGATATGGGAGCAGAGCCAAGCTTACTAGTAAGATAAGGAAGCAGAACAGAGCTTACTACAGAGATATGGGAGCAGAACTCCGCTTACTATATAGTAGTAAGGGAGCTGAATAGAGTTTACTAGAGATAAGAAAGCAGATTTGACCTTCCTAGAGAGATATGATTACTGATCCGAGCTTACTACAGAGAAAAGGGAGCAGAACCAAGCTTACTACAAAGATATGGGAAAAAAACCAAGCGTAATTTGGAGATATGGGAGCAGAACAGAGCTTACTACAGAGAAAAGGGAGCACAACAGATCTTCCTACAGAGATCCTGGAGCACAATAGAGCTTACTACAGACATATGGGAGCACAGAGGATAATACAGAGATTAAGGAGCAGAACAGAGCTCACTACAGAGATATGGGAGCAAAACCAAGCATAATTCGGAGATGTGGGAGCAGAACCGAGCTTACTACAGAGATATGGGAGCAGAACAGAGCTTACTAGTGAGATATGGGAGCAGAACAGCTTCCTAGAGATAAGGGAGCAGAACCAAGCGTAATTTGGAGATATGGGAGCAGAACAGAGCTTACGACAGATTAAGGAGCAGAACAGAGCTTACTACAGGGAAAAGGGAGCAGAACCAAGCTTACTAGAGATATGGGAGCAGAACCGAGCTTACTACAGAGACATGGGAGCAAAACCAAGCGTAATTCGGAGATATGGGAGCAGAACCAAGCTTACTACAGAGATATGGGAGCAGAACCAAGCTTACTACACAGATATGGGAGCAGTACAGAGCTTACTACACAGATATGGGAGCACAACAGCGCATACTACAGAGATATGGGAGCAGAACCGAGCTTACTAGAGATACGGGAGCACAACCAAGCTTAACAGAGAAAAAGGGAGCAGAACAGAGCTTACTACAGACATATGGGAGCACAGAGCTTACTAGAGAGATATGGGAGCAAAACCAAGCGTAATTTGGAGATATGGGAGCAGTACCGAGCTTACTAGTAAGATATGGGAGAAAAACAGCTTCCTAGAGAGACATGGGAGAACAACCAAGCTTAATACAGAGATACGGGAACAGAACCGAGCTTACTACAGAGATATGGGAGCAAAACCGCGCTTACTACTGAGACATGGGAGCAGAACCAAGCTTACTAGGGATATATTGAAAATGAAAGCAGCTTACTATAGAGATATGGGAGCAAAACCTAGCATAATTTGGAGATATGGGAGCAGAACCAAGCTTACTACAGATATATGGGGGCAGAACAGCGCTTACTACAGAGAAAAGGGAACATAGACCTTACTACAGAGATATGGGAGCAAAACGGCTTCCTAGAGAAATATGGGAAGAGAACTAAAGGTACCGTCACATTTAGCGACGCTGCAGCGATCCAGACAACGATCCCGATCGCTGCAGCCTCGCTGTTTGGTCGCTGGAGAGCTGTCACACAGACAGCTCTCCAGCGACCAACGATGCCGGTCCCCTGGTAACCAAGGTAAACATCGGGTTACTAAGCGCAGGGCCGCGCTTAGTAACCCGATGTTTACCCTGGTTACCAGCGTAAAAGTAAAAAAAAAAAGAAAAAAAAAAAGCTACATACTTACCTTCCGCTGTCTGTCCCCCGGCGCTCTGCTTCTCTGCACTGACTGAGCGCCGGCCGGAAAGCACAGCGGTGACGTCACCGCTGTGCTCTGCTTGCTGGCTGGCCGGCGCTCACAGTGCAGAGAAGCAGAGCGCCGGAGGACAGACAGCGGAAGGCAAGTATGTAGAGTTTTTTTTTTTTTTACTTTAACGCTGGTAACCAGGGTAAACATCGGGTTACTAAGCGCGGCCCTGCGCTTAGTAACCCGATGTTTACCAGTGAAGACATCGTTGAATCAGCATCACACACGCCGATTCAGCAATGTCTGCAGGAAGTCAAGCGACGAAACAAAGTTCTGGACTTTCTGCAGCGACCAACGATGGCACAGCAGGATCCTGATCGCTGCTGCCTGTCACACTCAACGATATCGCTAGCCAGAATGCTGCAACGTCACGGATCGCTAGCGATATTGTTCAGTGTGAAGGTACCTTAAGCTTACTATAAAGATATGGGAGCAGAACAGCTTCCTAGAGAGATATGGGAGCACAACCAAGCTTAATACAGAAATATGGAAGCAGAACCGAACTTACTAGGAACATATTGAAAATGAAAGCAGCTTACTATAGAGATATATAGCAGAACTGAGCTTACTACAGAGATATGGGATTAGAACTCGGCTTACTATATAATAAGGGAGCTTAATAGAGTTTACTAGAGAGATATAAGGAAGCAGATTCGAGCTTCCTAGAGAGATATGAGAGCAGACCAGAGCTAACTACAGAGATATGGGAGCAGAACCGAGCTTACTACAGAGATATGGGAGCAGAACCGAGCTTACAACAGAGATATGGGAGCTGAACAGAGCTTAATACAGAGATAAAGGTGCATCTCAAAATTAGAATACAAAAGTTAATTTCAGTTCTTTAATACAAAGTTAATCTCGTATATTAGATAGATCACTCAATTTGTAATAACCATTTCAAGTGTTTATTTCTTTTAATTTTTTTTTTATTGCTTACAGCCAATGAAAACCCTGAAGTCATTATATCCGTAAATAAGAATACTTTAAAACACTAGCTTGAAAAAAAATTTTAACATCTGAAATGTTGGCCGACTGAAATGTATGTTCGGTAAATGCACTCAATACTTGGTCGGGGCTCCTTTTGCATCAATTACTGCATCAATGCGGCGTGGCATGGAGGTGATCAGCCTGTGGCACTGCTGAGGGGTTATGGAAGCCCAGGTTGCTTTGATAGCAGTCTTCAGCTCATCTGCATTGTTGGGTCTGGTGTCATCTTCCTCTTGACAATACTCCATAGATTCTCTATGGGGTTAAGGTCAGACGAGTTTGCTGCCAATCTGACACAGTGATAGTGTTGTTTTTAAACCAGGTATTGGTACTTTTGGCAGTGTGGACGGATGACAATTGCTGGAGAATTAAATTTCCATCTCCAAAAGCTTATCGGCAGAGGGAATCATGAAGTGCTCTAAAGTCAGCGCAGCCGCCTACCAGGAAATTTTAGTCTTGATACAACACAGTGGATCTACACCAGCAGATGACATGGCTCCACAAGCCATCACTGATTGTGGAGACTTTGCACTAGACCTTGGAAATCAAGATCCCAGAGTCTGGGGGAAGAGTGGAGAGGCCACAATCCAAGCTGCTGGAGGTCAAGTGTGAAGTCTCCACAATCAGTGATGGTTTGGGGAGCCATGTCATCTGCTGGTGTAGGTCGACTGCGTTTTATCAAGACCATTGTCAGCGCAGCCGTCTACCAGGACATTTTAGAGCACTTCATGCTTCCCCCATGCAGACAAGCTTTTTGGAGATGGAAACTTCATTCTCCAGCAGGACTTGGCCCCTGTCCACACTGCGAAAAGTACCAATACCTGGTTTACACACAGCAGTATCACTGTGCTTGATTGGCAGCAAACTCGCCAGACCTTGACCCCATAGAGAATCTGTGGAGTAATGTCAAGAGGAAGATGAGACACCTGACCCAACAATGCAGATGAGCTGAAGGCTGCTATCAAAGCAACCTGGGCTTCTATAGTAACTCAGCAGTGCCACAGGCTGATCGCCTCCATGCTACGCCGCATTGATGCAGCAACTGATGCAAAATGAGCTCCGACCAAGTAGAGTGTATTTACTGAGCATACATTTCAGTAGGCCAAGATTTCAGATGTTAAAATAAATTCTCAAGCTAGTGTTATTAAGTATTCTAATTTATTGAGATAATGACTTGAGTTTATCGGCTGTAAGCCATAATCACCAAAATCAACAGAACTAAACTCTTGAAATACATAATTCTATTTGTAATGACTAATTATATCAGTTGCACTTTTTGTATTGAACTGAAATAAATTACCGTATATACTCGAGTATAAGCCGAGAATTTCAGCTTATTTTTTTTAGGCTGAAATTGCCCCTCAGCTTATACTCGGGTCATTCCCAGGGGACAGCAGGGAAGGGGGAGCGGCAGCTGTCTTAATACTCACCTGCTCATGGCGCGGTCCCTGGTTCTCCGGCAGCTTCTAACAGTGTTGAGCGGTCACATGGTACCGCTCATTACAGTAATGAATATGGACACAACTCGACTCCCATAGGGATGGAGCCGCATATTCATTATTGTAATGAGCAGTACCATGTGACCGCTCAATACAGGAAGAAGCTGTCAGCGCCCGGAGAACCAGGGACCGCACCAGGGCATGTTCACCTGTCCCACCGTCAGGCGCCGCTCCGTCTTCCGCAGTGACGCTCAGGTCAGAGGGCGCAATGACGCGATTAGTGCGCGCGCCACCCTCTGCCTGAACGGTCAGTGCAGAGGACACGGAAGACACAGCGGCACCGACGGTGGAACGCAGCAGGTGACTATAGCAAGTGTCGGGGGGCTGAGCAACTGGAGGAGAGTATGTGATTTTTTTTTTTTTTTTTTTAAATCGCAGCAACAGCATATGGGGCAAATATCTCTATGGAGCATCTTATGGGACCATGTGCAGCATTATATGGGGCAAATATCTCTATGGAGCATCTTATGGGGTCATAATCAACATTTGTGCAGCATTGTATGGGGCATATTTTAATATGGAGCATCTTATGGGGCCCATCATGAACTTTATATGAGGCTCCTGATTCAATATGGATATTCAAAAACACTTAATCTACTGATGTCTCAATTTATTTTACTTTTATTGGTATCTATTTTTATTTTTCACATTTACCGTTAGCTGCTGCATTTTGAACCCTAGACTTATATTCGAGTCATTAAGTTTTCCCAGTTTTTTGTGGCGAAATTAGGGGTCTCGGCTAATTTTGTGAAATGCACCTGTATGGGAACAAAACCGAGCTTACTACAGGGATAAGGGAGCAGAACCAAGCTTACTACAGGGATATGGGAGCAGAACCAAGCTTACTACAGAGATATGGGAGCAGAACAACTTACTAAGTCTACTACATAGATAAGGGAACAATACCAAGCTTATAGCATACATATGGTACCATAATCTAGATTACTACATCGATACAGTACCAGAACCAAGCATACTGCTTAGATATGGTACCATAACAGCTTACCTACAAATATACAACTGAAGAAACTCAGACATGTTAACACACAGTACGGCAGGGGCATTGCTAGGGTCCTAAAAGATCAGAAGGAGTCCAAGCCCCAAAGTACATGTTTCCCCATATGACCCCCCCTATAGCCATTTTAAAAAAGCATCTATACAATATACCACTGTGTGGTGAAATATGTGTATATATTCCCATTCACCCCCCCTCAGGGAGCAGAAAGCAAACTACCAGCTAGATAATTTCTGTAAGTTTTCTCCTGTTTATTTTGACATTGTTTGCATAAGTTGTATGTCTTATCATATTTTTATACCTTTTTCTAATTGTAAGCATTGAACTTTTGCTATTAAAAGTATATACCTTTAACATGTTGAACCTTGAATGTTCTAAAGAATCCATAGCCAAAAGGTGTGTGAGCCTTATGAGTGATATAGGGATTTTTGTGTGTACTCACCGTAAAATCCTTTTCTCCGAGCCACTCATTGGGGGACACAGGACCATGGGTTATGCTGCTGTCACTAGGAGGCTGACACTAAGCTGAGACAAAAAAAGGTTAGCTCCTCCCCTGCAGTATACACCCTCATGCTGGCTTCCAGACACCCAGTTCAGTGCAAAAGCAGTAGGATAGTAACAATATAACAACATTAGAATATAACATGTCAAACAAACAGTCAAGATCAAAAAACAAGATCACGAGCCGAAAGGCTACCAGGGTGGGTGCTGTGTCCCCCAATGAGTGGCTCGGAGAAAAGGATTTTACGGTGAGTACACACAAAAATCCCTATTTCTCCTTCGCCTCATTGGGGGACACAGGACCATGGGACGTCCCAAAGCAGTCCCTGGGAGGGAAACAATACAACCAAATAACTCCGTGTACCATCTGACTACAAATGCACAACGGCCGCCTGCAGGATACATCTGCCAAGGGCCGCGTCCGCAGAGGAGTGAATGTGAACATTGTAATGCTTTGTGAAAGTATGCAGGCTGGACCACGTTGCGGCCTTGCAAACCTTCTCCGCAGTTGCCTGGTGCCGGATGGCCCAGGAAGCACCCATCGACCGAGTGGAGTGAGCTCTAATCCCCGCCGGGATAGGACTGCCCCTAACCCGATAGGATTCCTGGATAGCAGATCGGATCCATCTGGCTATCGTGGATTTAGACGCAGCCAAACCCTTTCTGTGACCCTCCGGGAGCACGAAAAGGGCGTCCGATTTTCTGAAGTGAGCCGTTCTGGAAATGTACCTCCTGAGGGCCCTTACCACGTCCAGAGTATGGAGAGCCTTCGCGACCCTATGTTTGGGCTGCGGGCAAAAGGAGGGAAGAATGATGTCCTCATCGAGGTGGAAAGAAGAGACCGCCTTCGGAAGAAACGCCGGAGAAGGACGTAGGACTACCTTGTCCTGATGAAAGGCAAGGAAAGGAGCCCGGCATGATAAAGCGGCGAGCTCTGAAACCCTTCTGATGGACGTCACCGCTACCAGGAAGGCAACCTTCCAAGAGAGAACAGAGAGCGGGACGTCCTGAAGGGGTTCGAACGGAGGTTCCTGAAGAACCCCCAGGACCAAGTTGAGATCCCAGGTCTCTAACGGCATCCTGTAGGGGGGAAACCACATGGGAGACTCCCTGAATGAAGGTCTTGACCTGAAGGTTGGTGGCGATCCTATGCTGGAAAAGCACGGATAACGCTGAGATCTGACCCTTGAGGGAACTCAGGGCCAAACCGGAATCCAGACCAGCCTGAAGGAAATTCAAGATGCAAGGGATAGAGAAAACGAGCGGAGGGTGACCCCGGAGCCTGCACCATGAGAAGAAGGATTTCCAGACGCGGTGGTAGATGGAGGCGGAAGACGCCTTGCGAGCGCTTAACATGGTGGGGATGACCTGCTGAGAGAAACCGGCACGAGTTAGAATCCAGGTTTCAACAGCCACGCCGTTAAACGTAGGGCCCCGGAGCTCTGATGGTAGATCGGTCCTTGGCGAAGCAGGTCTGGGAGGTCTGGCAACCGCAAGGGAACGTCGGCTACGAGCTCCGCGTACCAAGCACGACGAGGCCAGTCTGGGGCGACCAGGATAACTGGAACTCCCTCCGTCTTGATCTTTCGGATCACCTTCGGCAGTAAGGGAAGGGGAGGGAACACGTATGGGAGCTGAAATTGATGCCACGGAGAAATCAGCGCGTCCACTCCTATGGCCTGGGGATCCCGAGATCGAGCAATGAAGTTGTGGACTTTGGTGTTCAATCTGGACGCCATCAGATCCACGTCCGGGGTCCCCCAGCGAAGACAGATCTGGTGAAAAACCTCTGGGTGGAGTTCCCACTCCCCCGAGGCAAGGCCCTGGCGGCTCAGGAAGTCCGCCGCCCAGTTCTCGACTCCCGGAATGTGCACCACAGAGATGATGGAATGGTTGGTTTCGGCCCAACGAAGGATGAGGGAGACTTCCTGCATCGCCGCCCTGCTGCGGGTACCCCCCTGGTGGTTGATGTAAGCCACTGCTGTGACGTTGTCCGATTGGACTCGTACTGGGTGACCAGCGAGCAGGGCGTGAAAGCGACTCAGAGCAAGTCTGATAGCGCGAATCTCCAGGATGTTGATGGGGAGTCTAGATTCCCGAACTGTCCAACGGCCCTGGGCAGAGTGGTGAAGAAACACCGCCCCCCAGCCAAGAAGACTGGCGTCGGTAGTTACCACTAACCAGCGGATCGGGAGGAATGACTTCCCCTGGAGAAGAGACGAGCCCAGGGTCCACCATACGAGTGATTGTCTGACCCGCGGGGACAGGGGGCAAGGACGGTCAAGAGATGAGAGACTCCTGTCCCAGTTGTCCAGCAGAGCCTGTTGCAAGGGACGGAGATGTAGTTGAGCAAAGGGAACCGCTTCGATTGCTGCAACCATCTTCCCCAGGATCTTCATGGCGAAACGAATGGTTCGCGGACGAGGATGGCATAGCGCTAGGGCTCCCTGATGAAGCGCTTGGGCCTTGGACCGGGGAAGCAAGACCAGCCCCCTTGAAGTGTCCAGGATCATTCCCAGAAAGGAGATCCGACGGGCAGGAACGGGAGAGGACTTGTCCAAGTTGACCAGCCAGCCCAGGCGCGAAAGAGAATCCAGGGTAATGTGGACGCTTGACTCGCAGGCTTGGAAAGATGGGCCCTTTATGAGGAGATCGTCTAAGTAAGGTAACACGACGACTCCTCGAGAATGAAGGATGGCCATGACAGCCACCATGACCTTGGTGAATACCCTGGGCGCCGTGGCAAGACCAAAGGGTAAAGCCGTGAACTGGAAGTGGTCCTCCATAACGGCAAAGCGGAGGAACCTTTGATGAGGTGGGAAAATCGGGATGTGAAGATAGGCATCCTTGATGTCTATCGAGGCCAAGAATTCCCCTCTTTCCATCGAAGAGATGACCGGTCTGAGGGATTCCATCCTGAAGTGCCGGACACTTACGCACTTGTTCAGGAGTTTGAGATCCAAAAATGGGTCGTACCTTTCCGTCCTTCTTAGGCACGACGAAGAGGTTTGAGTAGAAACCTTTGAACCTCTCGTGTTCCGGGACCGGAACAATGACCCCGCTCTGGCGGAGAGCATGAATGGCGCAAAGAAGAGCGCGAGACTGAGCTGCCGAACTGGGATGACGAGAGGGGAAAAACCGAGTTGGAGGAGGAGAGGAGAACTCTATCTTGTAGCCAGACGATACCAGATCCCTGACCCATTCGTCGTGCACGACGGAGAGCCAGGTTTGCTGAAAAAGGAGTAGGCGTCCGCCTACTCTGATGGTATCGACTGGCACCGTTCCCGAGTCATTGAGACGGGAATCTGGGAGGTCTGGAACTTCGGGTTCTGGGCTGCCTCGGTTTCCCGCGCCAGGAAGGATTCGGCCTGAAGGAGGGACGAGCGTCTGTCTGTGCGGGCGGAACGGTCTGATCTGGGAAGACCGAAAGCAAAAGTAAGGCTGGCGCTGGAAAGCCGCCTTGGGCCTCTGTTGGGGAAGGAACTTGCTCTTTCCCCCTGTGGCGTCGGAAATAAGCTGGTCAAGCTTTTCGCCGAAAAGTCGCCCGCTCTGAAATGGGAGTGAGATCAGAGATTTCTTAGAGGAGGAATCTGCGCGCCACTCCCTGAGCCAAAGAGCCCTTCTGATAGCGATGGCGTTGGAAGCCGCCGATGCTGCGCAATTCGCCGCGTCGAGGGATGCGAACATCACGTAATCGCTAGCCATGGCTAACTGCTTGGCTAGGTCTGCCATCTCAGACGGGAGGTCCTGTTCATTAATGGATTTCGCTAGAGCATCCGCCCAGGAAACCATAGCCTTGGTCACCCAAGCCGCGGCGAAGGAGGGGGACAGGTAAGAGCCAGAGGCTTCATACACTGAACGAGCTAGAGAGTCTAGCTGGCGTTCAGTGGGACTCTTAATTGAAGCGCCCTCCGGAACTGAAAGAAGCGTTTTAGAAGCTAGGCGTGAGACCGGCGGATCTACTAAAGGAGGATCCGTCCAGTCTTTCACGAGATCCGCTGAGAAGGGATACTTTGATACCAGGTCCTTCTTACCCGAGAAACGCTTATCTGGATGCTCCCTATGACGCCTGACTATATCCAGAAAGGCTGGATGAGAGGCAAAAGATTTGTGGGAACGTTTGGATCTGGTAAAAGAGACCGCGTGTTCCGGAGCGGAATTAGCGTCATCATCCACCTTAAGTGCGTGATTGACTGCAACAATGAGGGAGTCAACCGTAGCTCTGAACTCCGGGGCCTCCGGGTCCAATGATACCTCGGACTCATGATCAGAGTCGTGAACGCTGTGAGCCCCCAAAGAGGGTGAGCGAGAGGTGGAGCCGCCAGAGTCTGAGCGGCGAGGAGAGCGCTCAGGAGAGGTAGTGCGGATCCGTTTTCGGGATGACCGAGCCTCTTTATGGAGAGAGCGGCCCCTGCTGACCGACGATTCCCCTGCTATGGAGGGATATCTTAACGCCTGTAACGGATTACCCCGTTCCCCGTGAGGATTTTGAATGGATTTGATGGCGTTGGCTAAAAAAATCCACGGACTGCGAGAGTGAAGCGACCCACGGGGGAGGGGGGGGGGGGGGGGGACTAGGTACGCCAGAGTCGGTGGCGGTGGAGGGCTCCTTGGTACACGCAGAAAAAAAGGTCGTATGCACCTTAGAGGATTTTTTAGACCTAGACTGCGACATAATTCTAATGCAAAAAAACCCACAGGGGCTATAAACTGGCCTGGGAAGCAGAGGGCGACGCTGCAGAGGAGAAGCTGACGATGTCTCATTACCCCGGTCCTGTGTCCCACTGTCCTGGGAAGCCGGACTGTGAAGCCTGAGATAGGAAACTGGCTGCACGTGGGCGCTGTGACACCTAGGAGCTGCGGCAGAGCTGGAGCTGCGGCGTGCATTGAGGACCAAGATGGTCGCCGAGATCAGGAGAGAGATCTCGGCGGCTGCGAGAAGCGCCAGGGACCGGGGGGCGGCGCCGCCGATGATGCGCAGGAGTGGGCGGAGCCTATCGGCAGCGACCAGCGGCTAGGCCGAAGCCGGGGGCTAAATTTGCGGCCTCGGCCCGGCGCGCGGCCGCAAAGTGCCGACGCTTCAGCCCACCGATACTGCGCTACAGCCCCCAATGTGCCATGTTAGGAGGAGCCCTCCGGACCGCCGGCGACCCCCCCCATCCCCCACGAGACACCCCGAGGAGGTGAGAGGAGCCTTAGGATGGCTGGGACGGTGCAGGGGTTGGGAAGCCTCCATCCACCAGCCCCAGACAGGGGGGTGGAGAGGAACCGTCCACCACCCGAGTCACACAGAACATTGGTGATGCAGTGTGGTCTGCACGGACGCCACGGGGATAGGGCCACTGTACAGCCGAGGGTAGAACCTGGTGGACAGGGCACATGTCCGGCAATAAAAAGGCCTGGCTGCAGAGGAGGATACTGGAGGTAAAACACCAGTGCTCGTCTGTAAAGAGCGGGGAGATCGGCGCCCTTTTAGGGAAAAAAAACAGTCGCCCAGAAAAAGGTCAGCTCAGGCAGTGGCTCCCACGTCGCAGGAGAGGATACGGTGAGGTGAAACTCCCGTGCTCGCCTGTTGTTGGTTCGGGGGAGATCGGACCTTGAAAGAATCCGTCGCCCCCTTCGTCCGGAATAGATTAAAAAGAAAAAATCCGAGAGATTAAAAATCAGTGTGCCTCCTACAGACACTAAGCTTGAACTGGGTGTCTGGAAGCCAGCATGAGGGTGTATACTGCAGGGGAGGAGCTAACCTTTTTTTGTCTCAGCTTAGTGTCAGCCTCCTAGTGACAGCAGCATAACCCATGGTCCTGTGTCCCCCAATGAGGCGAAGGAGAAAGACATTTGTATTAGTATTATTAGTTCTGGGACTCATTGCCCATGTGTTCAATGAGTGGTGGCAGTGAGTATGAGCGGGTGTGTGGCCTGGGTCCGTGTGTGATTTATGCTCCCATTACAGCATAGGACAGAGGTTGAATGCTGGACTGAGAGTGGGGAGATAGATTAACCCTTGCAGGCACAAACCCAAGTCACGTGTGAGAGCAGGCACGTGACGAATAAGTGACATCACGGAGTAGGGATCCGTGACACACTGTTGCTAGCCAACAACACACAATACAAAGACCATTATCATCAACATGACTACTATAAAATACTAATGAATATGGCTACACAATGTCCACTACCATAACCACTACACAACAAAGACTTAATATACAAAGACCAATGATGATACCACCACACACCTACTACATAATGACGCAAACACATTAACCCGTTAATAAAAAAAAAACAAAAAAAAAAAAAAAAAACACTACTAAAAAGAGAAGTATTACCACCTTACAGTAACCATATATTGGTACATGCCAGTCCCGCAGAACATACACGTTATTACAGTCAGGTATATACACACTAACTTAACACATGACGTTCTGATCCGGGTCGTTCACTTTTCCTGCCTTTCCATCTGACCCAGACCTCCATTACCACTTCTCCAACCACATTTTGTCTGCATAGATTACAACAAACATTTCCAGTGACATCGCCATCTATTTGCAACCTACAAAAACTCCCCACTTTGCGAGCACTTGTGGTGTGAACACTAACCCAATATTTAAAAAAAAAAAAAAAAAAAAAAAAAAAAAAAAAAAAACACAGGATTTTTGGTTGCTTACCGTAAAATCTGTTTCTTGAAGCCTCCATTGGGGGACACAGGAACCATGGGTGTATGCTGCTGCCACTATGCAAATAAAAAAGTTAGCTCCTCCTCTGCAGTATACACCCCACCGACTGGCATTATACTCTTCAGTTAGTGAGAAAGCAGTAGGAGATAAGTAGCAAGGTTGAAAACCATAACCACAAACTTGAGAACTGTAAACGTGAGAACAGTCATAGAACAGAAGAATTGGGAGGGAGCTGTGTCCCCCAATGGAGGCTTCAAGAAACAGATTTTACGGTAAGCAACCAAAAATCCTGTTTTCTTTATCGCCTCTCATTGGGGACACAGGAACCATGGGACGTCCCAAAGCAGTCCCTAGGGCAGGAAAAACAGACTTCCATCAGGTCAGGGGACTCACCACTGCCGCCTGCAAGATCCTTCTGCCTAGGCTGGCGTCCGCCGAAGCGTAGGTATGGACCTTGTAAAATTTGGCGAATGTGTGGATGGAAGACCAAGTTGCCGCTTTGCAAAGCTGTTAGGCGGAAGCCCTGTGGTGCACCGCCCAGGAGGCGCCCACTGCCCGGGTAGAGTGAGCCTTAATCCCAGGAGGGGGCACTCTGTTCTTGACCCGGTAAGCCTCCAAAAATTGCCATTCTGATCCAGCGAGCAATAGTCGCTTTAGAAGTCGGCTGGCCTCTGCGCGTGCCATCAGGAATGACGAAAAAGGAATCCGTCTTCTGGAAAGTGGACGTTCTATCCCAGTAGATCCTCTCTGCCCTGACGAGGTCCAGCCTGTTCAACGATCACTCCAGGGGATGAGCCGGAGCTGGACAAAAGGAAGGTAGAACGATGACCTCGTTGAGGTGGAAAACCACCTTAGGAAGGCAGGAAGGCGGAGGCATGAAGACCGCCTTGTCCTGGTGAATGTCCAAGTACGGAGGTCAGCAGGACAGGGCCGCCAACTCGGAAAAGCGGCAGATAAAGGTGATGGCCACAAGAAAGGCCACCCTCAAAGATAGAACCGACAGGGGAAACTCCTTGAGAGGCTCAAAGGGGGAAACCCTCAGAACGTCCAGAACCAGGTTTAAATCCCATGAAACCACGGGGGCCCTGTACGGAGGGACAGCGTGGGCTACTCCTTGAAGGAAGGTCTTAACCTGTGGCCGAAAAGCTACAGTCTTCTGAAAGAGGATGGAAGACGCAAAGACCTGGCCCTTCCGGGAACTAAGAGCCAGGCCCGAATCCAGTCCTGCCTGAAGGAAGGACAAAATGGAAGGCAGGGAAAAGGACATAGGTGAAAAGCAGTTGGACTAGCACCAACGAAGGTAAGCCTTCCAGGTACGATAGTAGATCCTGGAAGATGAAAGCTTCCGAGCCTGAATCACGGTGTGAATCACCCGGTCCGAAAGGCCGGACGCTCTTAGAACTGCGGTCTCAACAGCCACGCCGTTAAACTGAGCGACCGAGAATTCGGGTGGCAGATCGGACCCCGAGACAGCAGATCGTGCCTGTTTGGAAGGCGCCAGGGAGCGTCCGCAAGAAGATTGACGAGCTCCGCAAACCAAGCTCTCCTGGACCAATCCGGGGCGAACAGAATGACCGGCACCTTTTCCCACTTTGATCTTTTTCAACAGTTTGGGAAGTAATGGAAGGGGTGGGAACAGGTAGGGCAGCACGAACTGTGACCCAGGAATGGCCAGAGCATTGACGCCCACTGCAAGAGGATCACGAGACCTGGAGATGAACTGCAGAATCTTCCTGTTCATTCAAGACGCCGAGAGATCCACGTCCGGAGTCCCCCATTGAAGAAAAATCTTGATGGAAGACCTCCGGATGCAAGGACCATTCCCCTGCCGCGAGGCCCTCGCGGCTGAGGAAGTCGGCGGCCCAATTGTCCACGCCGGGGATATGCCCCGTGGATAACACCGGAGCCGTCGTCTCTGCCCAAAGCAGGATCTCGGATACCTCAGCAAGGGCCAAGGAGCACAGAGTCCCCCCCTTGATGGTTGACATATGCCACAGCGGTGGCGTTGTCAGTCTGGATCCGGATAGGCAGACCCCCTGAGAATCCTTTCCCAGTGGTGGAGGGACAGAAAAAGGTGGCCCGAATCTCGAGGACATTGATCGGCAGAGACGACCCCTGCGCCGACCAACGGCCCTGAACCGTGCGGTGGCGAAAAACCGCACCCCAGCCGAGGAGGCTGTCGTCCGTCGTCACCACTTACCAGGAACTGGAAAGAAGGACCTGCCCTGGGAGATGAGAGGTGACATCAGCCACCAGTTGAGAGACCGTTTGACCCGAGAAGAGTCGGATCGGACGGACCAGGGCGAAGACAGACCTGTCACACTGAGACAGAATGGCATGCTGAAAGGGTCGCGAATGAAATTGGGCGAAGGGAATCGCTTCCAATGATGATACCATCCTCCCCAGAACCTTCATGGCCGATCGGAGGGAGGGAGGCCGAGGACCCTGGAGCAAGCGTATGTCCCAACATAGAGAGGATCTCTAGTCTTTGGGAAGGAAGACTTTGGTCTAACAAGTGTCGAAGAGCATGCCCAGAAAAATGATGCGCTGAGAAGGAATAAGGCAGGACTTCTTCCGGTTGACCAGCCACCCGAAACGGCTAGGGTGTCGAGAACGACGGACAGACTTTCGTGAGCCTGAGAAAAGGACAGAGCCTTGATGAGGATGTCGTCGAGGAATGGAAAAAAGGACCAGGCCTCTGACTCTGAAGATGGCCAACAGCGCCGCCATGATCTTCGTGAATACCCTTGGAGCGGTTGTGGGACCGAACGGCAGGGCAACGGATTGAAAATGTACCGGGAGCACCGCAAAGCGCAGGAATCGGTGACGTCCAGGAAATATCGGGACATGGAGGTAGGCGTCCTGAATATCTATGGAACACAAATTCTTGAGCCTGCATGGGAGCAATTATTGAACGAAGGGATTCCATCCCGAAGTGTCTCAGACGAACTCTCCTGTTCAGTAATCTGAGGTCCAGAATGGGGCGAACCTTGCAGTCTTTTTTTTTTTGGTACCACAAAAAGGTTCGAGTAGAAACCTGTGAACCGTTCTTTTCCTGGGACGGGAACGATTTCCCCGGCTTTGAGAAGAGAAGCGATGGCTGCGAGGAAACCCGGAACTAGAGCGGGATCTCTGGGAGGTCGGGATTCGAAGAAACGATCCCGGGGTCGTGAAAACGAACTCTATCTTGTATCCCGAGGATACAACTTCCCTGACCCATGCATCCTCTACTGCGGAGGTGCAGACGTCCCTGAAAAAGAGAAGACGGCCACCCAACCTGGGAGGTGGGTTGGAGTCTTGTCAGAGTCATGCTGAGGTGGATCTTCCAGTCCTGGCCTGGAGGATCTACCCGGGGAGTAGCGAGGACGTCAGGACGGAGTGGGCCTAAAGGGCACCGCTTTCTTCTCTTGACGTGCCTGTGGACTCTGGTGCTGCTGAGAAAAGGAGGTTGGTGCCGTGAGGCGATGAAAAAGGCCGAAAAGACCAAAACTGCCGTCTAGGAAGAGGGCGACGAGGATTAGCCTGGGGGAGAGGGGACTTGTACCCCCGGTGGCGTCCTTAATGATTTGGTCCAGCTTGGAACCAAAGAGACGTGAGCCCTGAAAGGAGAGACTGGTGCGGGACTTTTTGGAACATAAGTCTGCCCCCCAGGCCTTGAGCCAAAACTGTCCGGCGGATGGTAACGGCATTGCTGGACGCCTGAGCCGCACAAGACGCGGCATCCAGAGAGACGGAGACCAGGTATTCACTCGCGTGGGAAATCTGGATGGCAAACTCCGCCAGTTGCTCAGGAGGCGCTCTGTCCAGGATATCTCGACGGAGCTCTTTGGCCCATTTGGAAAGGGATTTCGAAACCCAGGTGGAAGCAAAAACTGGGCATTTGAAGCGGCTGCAGCTGCCTCAAAAGGCTGACTTCGCAAAGGACTCTATAACTATCGTTAAAGTCCTTCAGGGCTGCTCCGCCGGACAGTGGAAACACCGTGTTGGTGGAGAGCCTGGAAACGGGGATCCACCGAGGGGGAGACCGTCCAATTGGCAGTAAGTTCTGGAGAAAAACTTAGGTGGTATAGCCCGTCTAAACGAAACCGCCTGATCTGCGGGTTCCGTAGAGGGATCCATAATGCCACAGGTTTGGTTTATAGCTCCAATGAGATTCTGGACCATATCCCTCACGGTGGCGATTTGGTTAGAATCCAGCTCCGAAATGTCCTCTGAGGGCTCATCAGATAACGCCTCGCCTGATTCAGGGGAGAAGGATCGGGAGGACGCCGACCGCAGAGGAGGACCGTGTGGCGAGATGGAGCGAGAAGAGGACTCAGACCGATGTTCCTGTCTGGACCTTTTGCGGCTTATCAAGGAGGGCTCGGGCGGAGGCTCCTGCAACCCGCTGGCCACTGTGGGGGCTGCGGAGGTAATCGGTCCAGCACGGATAACAGAAATTTTGAGACACCCGCATTAGATCGGCCACCGATTGAGACAGAGAAAACCCAGCCTGGGATGGGGGTATCACTCTCGGGCGGACCGGCCGGAGGATCCTGGGCGGTGGGAACAATCGGGTTGCTGCAGGCCTGACAGAGCGGAGGATGAAGTAGGAGGAAGAGAGCGGCCCCCTTTAGAGTTACCCATTTTAGAGAGGTCCGTGAAGAAAATGCAAGAGGGTTAGGGGACAGAGGGGAGTGTCAGTCTGCAATTGCAGAACTACTCACGGCAGACGGATTGCGGAGTGAAGCTGACCATGCATGGACCTCTGGCGAGAAGTGGACCCTTAGGCAGGAGTGTGGAATGGCCTCCTGGCGCAATTTTGCCGATCTGCGGCTGTCTTGTATCCTGTGTGGAGGAGAGGGCTCGTGGCTAGGGAGTCCCAAGATGGCGCTGGTGGGCAGGGAAAAGAGGCGGTGCCTCAGTGCAATTGTCGGGCGGGAGAAAAGCCCGCCCGATGAAAGAGGGAAGGGGGCGGAGCCCGCCACCGGAAGTAGGCCCGGGCAGAAGCCGGGGCCTAAATTAGGAATAGGAGACCGGCGGAGAAGGGCCGCGGCGTAGGCACAGTGCGCCGCATGGAGGAAGCGATGCGGCAGGTGAGCGACCGTTAACAGCGGCCGCATGCCCAAGCAGTGTGGCGACCTGGCAGGCCGCCACGCTGAGGGAGAAGGAACGGCCGCTTACCGTGGCCGGATAGTAGTGGTGGAGAAATGCGGTGGCTGTCAGAGCCCCCGCGCTGATGAAAAAGAATGGCCGCTGTAGGAGCAGGGAGAACGCCGGGGGCCAAAGCGATGTGGCGGCTGGCAAAGCCGCCGCGCTCAGAGGAAAGGAACGGACGCTTACAGCGCCGGAGCAGGGAAGCCGCAGGGGCCCGAAGCGGTGTGGCACGGCCGCGCTTTTAAGGAGGCCGCTGAGAGCACAGCGCAGTGACAGATAATAAGCGGCGCAGTAGACCGAAAAGGCAGCCGCGCCGGAACTAGGAGAGAGGGCGGCCGCAGCCGAATAGGCGCGGCAGCTGGGAACAAATGTGACCCACATAATGAACCCCTTAACAGGCACCCCCTTTTTGAGGATACAGGGCCGCAGAAAAAAATAAATAAAAAATACTCACCTTAGACATCCCACGCCGGTACTAACCTGGAAAAAAATGAGACGTCCAGGGAGCTGATGGACGTCCTCGTCTCCGCAACCGACAGGCTCTGGTGGGCGAGTGGGTGGGGGACGGAGCCAGGACCGGACTTCTAAGCACGCTGGTGTGCTAGGATCTTGGTCCTGGTGAGGGATCTATGAGGATACGGGGTGGCAGTACACGCCGTACTCATAGTCCGCATTGTGGGAGTACAGGTGTGACTGCTCACCCTGTATCCCTCCGGAAAAACCTGAAAAGAAACGACGCACATTGAGGTAGATCAGGGTCTAATGAAAGACCCGTGTCCACCTCCTACTGACACTAAGCTAAACTGAAGAGTATAATGCCAGTCGGTGGGGTGTATACTGCAGAGGAGGAGCTAACTTTTTTATTTGCATAGTGTCAGCCTCCTAGTGGCAGCAGCATACACCCATGGTTCCTGTGTCCCCCAATGAGAGGCGATAAAGAAAAAAAATTGTGCCATTTATAACAAATGAGGTCTTCTGAGTGCTCACACCGCTCTGTATATACAGAATTATGGTCCTACAGCCCCCAATACACATAAAGTTGGTCCCCAAAGCCCTTATTATACATTGAGGACCCTAGAGAGATATAACGATGGCCCAAGTTCCCCCCCCATTTATCTAGTAGGATGCCCCAGTTTCTCTCCACATATATAGGATGATGGTCCCAGTCGATAGAGAGATAGATATAGATCTAGATATAGATATAGATATAGAGATATAGATATAGATATAGATATAGATATAGATATATTCTCTGATCTAGATGCAACCCTGCTGCCAGCCGCAACTGTGCAGTACAGCACAGCAGACATGGCCGTGCGGTTTGCTGTGAGCGCCCATCGGGCGGCCGACCCTGTACAGCTGCTGGGTGAGTGGCCCGGTGGGGGGGCATTTGCCTCCCTGGCCCACACTCCTGACCTCAGCCCTGTACACACTGACATCACCGGAGCCCTCAGATTCCCAGCTTGTCCGCTGCGGCCGGTCTCTGCACATAGAATGTGTGAATATAGCCAAAGTGTAGTGGCGTCAGGCTGGCACACTGACACCGCTGTCTGGCCGGGGTCGGACCCTCTACCACCTTGATAATGCAACGTCTTGTAGACTTACCCAGTACATGCTTAAAAGTCTCATTACTTTACAGAGAAGGTGTTTGGGGGTCTTGCGTCGGATACAATCCAGGATGATGCTGGTCAGACAGGAATGGCACTGCCTGCCATACCAGATCTCTTTATGTGACATATTAAAAGTAAGGAAGAATAAATCTGAGAAACAAACACAAGAAAAGGACAGCGATGAAACTGGACTATACGGATATGATTTAGGAGACGATGCTAGGGCCGCTTTACCTTCTGCAGTCCCCTCCGCACACGCTGGGATATCCATCTCACTAGTGTATATCACACTGTCGCGAAAGGCTGTGGCGCTCCCATCAGTGGCCAGCAAGAGGCGGTGTTGTACCCAGAGAATGGCCCCAAGATCCCCAGGAGCTAATGCAAGAGACAAAGGGTCAGAGATAAATGCTAAGCATGTGATAATCTGGAATATCAGATAAAGCTAGGACTAAATAGACTACTACAAGTATCACACACTGGAGACACAGCTGGGCTCGTCTACATACAGTGGCGCTCACCTCCAGCACAGGCCGTGGTGTTATCCAGCGTCGGGGGGCTGTATGATAATTTACTGTAGTTGTGATGCCCCAGCAGCTTCTGTTCAGTGGCCTCACATACAAGAATGAACCCCGGCGTCACTCCCGATCCGTCTGGTTTCGTCTTCCCTCTGTATCCCAAGCCCCCGCATTTAGTATCGCCGCACAGATGTCCTGGGTCACCAGACTGTCGCTTCAATGTGTTCCCTTCTTGTGAGGTTACAATGGAACGCTTGTTACGGGGTGACGTCTTGGGGCCGATTTCACTCACTTGCTTGATGACACATGATATCGGATCGGCCATAGATTCAGTGCAGTCACCCATCTTGCTACTACAGGGAAGACCATCAGTGAGATTTACGTCTGGACTTGTTAATGGTCCCTTCAATTTATCCTGGGGAAGCCATCGGGAGCCTGTGGGGGGATTCTCTTGCATGTCTCGATCCATTTGAGGTCTCTCTTCATCTTGTGGATCGGTAAATGAAATCCCATCCGTAACCTGTAAGACGGACAGGAGGAATATTACACGTGTAATTCAGATAACGCTCAGTGTACTCTATTACATGGGACTGTCTGAGAGTACTTTATTACATGGGACTGTCTGCGAGCCTAAAGCATGACGGGGGGGGGGGGGGGGGGTTTGGGGCAGCCCCTCCAACTGAGCAGACTCCAGGGAGAAGGCTCATTTCTGGTGTCCGTTTCACTAGATGGCAATTACATAGACCACCTGTCTAATTATTTCCCCAGTACAAGTGCCGCTTAGCCCCCTGCATATCACTGTGATTTACATAGTAATAGAGGCGACTCCCTGCTGAGTCTCCGATTTCTTTGTATGTCCTTGATCGATATAATGACTAGGACATTGTGTGACAAAGGATCCAACATCTGGGACCCTCCGGGGAAACCAGGACAGCGTTACACCAATCTATGCACAGAAAGACAAAATGTGTCCAGAAATAAGTCACCTCTGGTGCAGGATCCTTAGTGGGGCCTGTGCAGACACGACTGATCATCCATAATCTGCAGGACAACATTCATCACATTACTGGGTGTGGAAACAGGAAAAAACGAACGGACCCTCAACTCCGTGTGACATGTATAAAGCCCCCGCGTCCTCACCACATGTGGATAACTAGATACAGGGACACGTTACCCCATCAGGTCGTGTTCACACGTTGCCTTTTTGCAGCCTCCTGGCAATAACACTCATTTTTCCGGACTTTTTTTCGGTGCATTTTTTTGGAGGTGAAAAAATAAAGTATAGGTAAAATCAATGTGTTATTTAAAAATATCAGTTTAACAAATATAATAACAAAACAAGACAAGGAGACTTCATAAAATTACTGAGGGTAAACCAGGTAAAAAAAAAAAAAAAAAAAAACTGAGGGGAATGGGAATACCAAATCTGTAACTGAAGCACTGTCTATAATGTGGCTCATTCGATAATACTTAATCAAAATGCATAGTGCTAAATAGTTAATCATCATAAGAGCAAAATAGTATTAGTTTTCATAACAGATTAAGTAAAAAGTGTCTAGTGAAAAAAGTGGATCGTAAGTATGATAAGCATTATCACCCATAACCCCATGTATCCCCTTACTTACATGAGCATTAGTCCTGTCCCGGATACCCATCAGTCACCCTGACCGCGCAGTTTCGCCATATTTGCTTCCTCAATTAGGGGCATATGTGTACGCTGTATTGCACCCATCTATTTATCCCCCCGTACACAGCTGATCTCAATGTCAGCGTACCGGTCTGTGTTTGCGCATGCGTCGATCCGTGGACTTCCCTCAATGTAAACAGTGACTTCCTGTTCTCCGCGCCTGGAACGCAAGCGTGAAACGCTCTACGTCACATAATGAGCGGAGCAGGAAGTCACAGGGTTGTCCTGATCTGCGCATGCGTCAACCGGGCGCTGAGATGTGTCAGTGAAAGAAAAAAAAATAAATAAATAATAATAATTATATACACATGCCCCTAAAAGAGAAAGCCAATAGGGCGAAACGGCGCTGTCGGGGTGACTGATCGGTATCCGGGACAGGACTAATGATCATGCAAGTAAGAATCAATGGGGGTTATGGGTGATGATCTGATTGAGGCACTTTTTTTTTATTCATTTTTTTTTTTTTTCACTAGATACTTTTTACTTAATAATCTGTTATAAAAACTAATACTATTTTGCTCTTACGATAATCAAAATGCATAGTGCTAAATAGTTTACGTATTATCGAATGAGTATTATAGACAGTGCCTCAGCTACAGATTTGGTATTCCCATTCTTCTCAGTTCTTTTTTTACCTGGTTTATCCCCAGTAATTTTATGAAATCTCCTTGTCTTGCTTTATTTTATAACGGATATCTTTAAATAACACATTGATTTACCCATGTCTCTTTTTACCAGCAATATGCATGGTGGATATGAGACGTAATTGTTATTTGGAGGTGGTAATTCCACTGTTGGAAAATATATATCAAAATCAAAGGTGAGCTAAGCCAATCAGCATCAGGGGCTTATCTACAGCATGCTGTAATGCTGTAGATAAGCCCCCGATGTATCCTGAAAGATGAGAAAAAGAGGTTAGATTATACTCACCTGGGCGTCGTGGTCCGGCGCCTCCTATCTTCATACGATGACATCCTCTTCTCGTCTTCCCGCTGCGGCTCCGGCACAGGCGTACTTTGACTTCCCTGTTGAGGGCACAGTAAAGTACTGCAGTGTGCAGGCGCTGGGCCTCTGACTGTTCCCGGCGCCTGCGCACTGCAGTACTTTTCTCTGCCCTCAACAGGTCAGACAAAAAATGCTGGAGCGTGAATACAAGAAGAGACATCATCCTATGAAGATAGAAGGCCCCGGACCGCGACACCCATCGGACTAGACCGGACACGCCCCTGAGTGAGTATAATATAACCTCTTTTTCTCATCTTTCAGGATACATCGGGGCTTATCTACAGCATTCCAGAATGCTCTAGATAAGCCACTGGTGGGCTTAGCTCATCTTCGATTTTGGGGGTGACAGGTTCCCCTTAAAAAGGATTTTCTATAATATCATATTTATATCCACCTTCAGGATTACCCATCAGTGTATGATCAGTCACAACACCACCCCGGGGATCCCAACAATCAGTGAAATGAAGGATTGCCAGTGCTTGATAGCCTCAACATCGCCATACCAAGCATCAAAATCCAGATAAGTGCGACTGCAGCTGGTGCCAATCTACCAATGTGAACAGAGATCAGCGTTACAAGCTGGTACCAGGCGCCATCACTCTACAGGGCTCAGATGGAAGGCGGACCCCCATGTGCTCTCTGAAATCAGTGAGCGTCCTGGGGTCGGACAAGCACAAATCATTCATTGATGACCGACCTTAGTACAAGCAATTAGTGGGGGGGGGTTTCATTAAGAAATGGTGATAAGTAATTCACTTTACCTGTAAGCCGGACACGAATACAGAGCCTGCAAGAGGGACGGGATCTGAAACTCTTTCACCTCCTGACTGAGGAGGTCCCATTCTCTACCAGGAAAGGAAAAGCCATGAATAAAAGCACATCCGATTAAGGAGACATATATATACATACACACGAGAACGTAAGCTGCAAGTAAAACAAAAAAAAAAAAAAAATCTATCCATCTATCATGGCTTTGGTACCATATATGACCCCAGGCTCAAAATGAACATGCTGGCTGTTCAGAATAATCAAGCCTTTTTCTGTCATCATTTCAGTACACAGTTATGAAATCAAACAAATTTCAGTTTGATGACAAATCACTTCAAAGTTACACCAAAATGCTTTACTAATAACTAAAAGTATTCAAGATTCAAAAAAAAAAAAAAAAAAAAGGCACAATAACTGCAACTGTGTAGATTTTAGTAAAAACATAATGACAACGAATGATCTGGCAATAAATTTAGCTCTCGTATTCACTGCATGTCAGTGCCATATGCATCACAAATGAATTTCTTGCAGTCATTGCAAACAAATCCCGTCTTCTTGCCCTTCGATCAAAGACAAACATCGCACCGTTTTGTCATCTGGAACTAGACATTGTTTATTCACAGGTTTAGTAATATAATTGTAAATAAACTAAACTTTTTAAAAAAGTCAGACAAAAAAATAAAATAAAAAAAATAATAAGTGTACAATGGAGTCAGGAGAGTCCCAAACACAGAATATTGAAAATAACTCTGAAACAAAATTTTAACACCAAGTTCAAAATATCATCAACATAGGCAGAAATATGTTACTTGAAAATACATAGAAGGTCAATGTCTGAGATTAACCAGTTTTAGAGATATTTCAATTTATTCAGCGCAGCGCTGGGGTCTATATGACCCCATGGTTCCACACCAGGGTTAACTTTGTTTATTGAAAATATACATAAGAACAAACACATTTCCCAGGTCTATAAACACTTTGTTATTACACTAGTTTGCAAAATTAAAATAAACAATGTATGAATTAGTGTTCATGCTCCTCTCATGTCTGGTCATTAACCGTCCAGCAATGTTACACTGCGGTTATATATCTCACATACATCTAACCACTCATTCTAACTTCAGTATACATTTACTGGATCGCATATAACGCCGACCTCGAAACTTTGAGATCAATACCCAATAACTATTTACATAACAATAACTAAAATTTAACATTTCTCCTGGAAAAACCGCCGCACCTGTAAGTGTGGTTTGGGCACATCCCCTCCACGTCAATATTCTCAGGCACTTATTAGATCGTGACGGGTGTGGAGTTCCAGAAGTCCCATATTTTATAGAATTTCCCAGAATTTACAAAGTTCTACTCAGGATCTCCGTGTTGGGTGTAAACAACCCATCCATCTCAGAGCAATTAATTTCCTAGCCAAAAATAGCAGTTTTTTTTTTTTTGGAGAAATATTTTAATACAATGATCCCAATTATCTTCTTCCACAACCCCAAACAGGCGCACCAAGGGATCCAGGGGAATTGGTATTGCCATTAGGGATGACAAGAAGGTGGTAACCTACTGCTAGAACGTAGGTGTAACTGGACACTGCCACATCATGTGTATGAAGTCAGCCTCCAGAAGTTTTGGTTTTTTACTCATTATGATTAAGACCCACACAGGTGTGGAAACATGTAAAGTTTTATTCTCATGTGGGATGAGCTATCCCATTCTGTCTTGATCTTTAACAATGTTTTTAAGATGATTTGAATAAAACACTTTTTATTATTATGAAGATGTGCTGGATCATTATGGATTAACTTTACATGCGGCCTTGAACACTACGCCATGCATCTTTGTGGATAACTGCACCTGCTGATGAACATTTTTCTTATATTTTACAAAAGTTATCGGTGTAGAGGTGATAACCTTTATCCAGCAGTGGGTGCAGCAAATCCCAGTACCGGTGGCAGAGCCGGGTGTTACCATGCGAGACTCGGCCGTCTTTCACTCAAGTAGTATGAGCCCTAAAATGAACCAAGGACTCATCCACGTAGAGGTCCCTTCGGGGCACGTACACTCCAAACTTTTTGTTGAAGTGTTTGATGAACAGACTATCAAAAGTGAGGTCATCTCGTGGGGGGACACTGTGCATTATCAGTGTAATGCAGGAATTTGTGGATGGCCTCAATGTGTCCGGCCCATGACCATTCGGAACGCTGGAGTGTTGTATAAAACATCAACACTCCAGTATTGCCGAAATTCTGACTTCTTCAGGAGCCCCATATGAAGGACCATGCCCCAAAACTGCATCATTTCAACTGCGTCTACAGGAGACCAGTTAGAAAATGGTGAGCTGGAGTTTTGTGGCAAAAATTTGAGCATACAAAATTAGTTTGGCCCACCAGGAGGTTAATAAAATCCTCAGAGAAAAAGACTTTGAAAAAGTCTAGTTCTGTGAGGCCAGTGGTGTCAAACTTAAATCCCGAGTCGGCCACAAAAATCAGGAATCAGTGGCTCATGATTTTCGGGGGTTAGGAATGGGGGGTGCTGGTTCATCTTCTGAAATGGTGGGCACGGTTTCATCTTCTGTCCTGGGACCTGTGTGTAAGAGTGTGAGAGTGCTAGGAGTAAACTTGTCTGAAAAGAAAAAGCAGCAACCAGGGAGAGAGGAAAAAAAATAAATAAATAAAAAAAGGGGGGGGGGGGGGTCAGTGAAAAGAAAAAGTGTAAGACAGCAGATACAAGCTCTGATGAGTGAGCTGCGTCACTTACCAAAGTTCAGCGGCTGCTGGATGTGAGCACAGGGGTGGAGCAAAAGGAGGGTTATAAAGAAAAGTGGAAAACAGCAGGCACGAGCTCTGATGGGTGAACTGTGTCACTTAACAGAGTTCGGCGAGATTGGGGTGGAAGAAGAGAGATCAGAACACTTACAGTTGTCTCTTCTTTCTTCTGTTCTTTCTTCAGCAGGGATTGTGGTATCACAAGCTTCTGTAGCACCACAAGTCCCAGCACAGCAGGAGATCCTGTAGTGTGGCGACCACACTGCAGGAATCCTCAACTAGTGTGAGGACCTGCAGTGCACTCACAGACAGGTGACTGACAGGTCACAGAGCGGTCACACCGCCGCTGTGCCCTGTGATTGATGCAGATTGCCGCGATCGACAATTACGAGTCCAGGCCATGCCTGGCGTTGTTAGGCACTGGTCTAGGATCAGTGCTCTTACAGCTCCGATCCTAGGCAGGTCACAGCACGGTCATATTGCTGCTGGGCCCCGCTATTGGCATGATCGATGTAATCAATCGCGCCAATCAGTCAGTTCTGGCGATGCCAGGCACCAGCCTAGAATCGAGTACATCGGTACTCGCTCCTAGGCTGGGACATCACTGTTTCAGGCAATCAGATTGCCTGAAACAATGGGAAATAGTGATTGGCTGTTCAATTCTGAACAGCTAATCACAGTGATTGTGGGTGCCTGAGGTTTACACCCCCCAGGATGACGGCACCATCTACCCAAAAGTAAGATGGTGCTGGAATTTTAATGCATCAACCGCGACTTTGGTCACAGTGTCGCATTTAAAAAAAAAAAAAAAAAAAAAAAAAAAAAAAATATATATATATATATATATATATATATATATATATATATATATATATATATATATATATATATATATACACACATATATACATACATACACACACACACATACACGTGGATGAAATATTACGTCAGAGTGGAGTTTTTATAAAAAAAAAATAAAAAAAAAAAAATAGTATAAATATATTTTAACCCCTTTCTGCCAGCTGACGGAATAGTACGTCAGCTGGCAGATCCCCTGCTTTGAGGTGGGCTCCGGCGGTGAGCCCACCTCAAAGCCGCGACATGTCAGCTGTTTTGTACAGCTGACATGTGCGCGCAATGAGCGCGAGCGGAATCGCGATCCGCCCGCGCTCATTAACTAGTTAAATGCCACCGTCAAGCGCTGACAGCGGCATTTAACTAGCGCTCCCGGCCGCGCGGCCGGAGGTGCTCGCACTGCGGACCCCCGTCACATGATCGGGGGTCAGCAGTGCATCGCCATAACAACCAGAGGTCTCCTTGAGACCTCTATGGTTGTTGATGGCCGATTGCTTTGAGCGCCACCCTGTGGTCGGCGTTCAAAGCAACCCTGCATTTCTGCTACATAGAGGTGATCTGTACTTCACCTCTATGTAGCAGAGCCGATCGAGTTATGCATGCTTCTAGCCTCCCATGGAGGCTATTGAAGCATGCTAAAATTAAAAAAAAAAAAGTGATTAAAAATATAAAAAAAAATAAAAATATATAAAAGTTCAAATCACCCCCCTTTCGCCCCAATCAAAATAAAACAATTAAAAAAAAAAAAAAATAAAAATCAAACATACACATATTTGTTATCGCCGCGTTCAGAATCGCCCGATCTATCAATAAAAACAAAGCATTAACCTGATCGCTAAATGACGTAGCGAGAAAAAAAAATCAAACGCCAAAATTACGTTTTTTTGGTCGCCGCAACATGGCATTAAAATGCAATAACGGGCGATCAAAAGAACGTATCTACACCAAAATGGTATCATTAAAAACGCCAGCTCGGCACGCAAAAAATAAGCCCTCAACCAACCCCAGATCACGAAAATTGGAGACGCTACGGGTATCGGAAAATTGCGCAATTTTATTTTTTTTTTAAGCAAAATTTGGAAATTTTTCTCACCACTTAGATAAAAAATAACCTTGACATGTTTGGTGTCTATGAACTCGTAATGACCTGGAGAATCATAATGGCTGGTTAGTTTTAGCATTTAGTGAACCTAGCAAAAAAGCCAAACAAAAAACAAGTGTGAGATTGCACTTTTTTTGCAATTTCACCACACTTGGAATTTTTTTTCCGTTTTCTGTTACATGGCATGGTAAAATCAATGGTATCGTTCAAAAGTACATCTCGTCCCGCAAAAAATAAGCCCTCACATGGCCAAATTGACGGAAAAATAAAAAAAGTTATGCCTCTGGGAAGGAGGGGAGCAAAAAACAAAAATGAAAAAGCGGAAAAAGCTCCGGGGGTGAAGGGGTTAATAAGTAAGTTATGACTTGAGGCCATTCTGGGGTATGAAGATCACCAGGGCGAGGGCACTAGGAGTAGAATCACTGCCATCTAGTGTGGACTTTTGCTTAGTGACATTTCAGAATTAGGGACCTAGAGTCGCTCAGGGGGAACATTCATTACACGTATTAGGAGACGTTTGCGCTTTAAGTTCCCATCTTGTACCTTTCCTTTTATATAATACACATACAGGTAGGAATTATGGCAGAGAAAGAACGGAGCTGGTTCCCTACCGGAACTCGGAAGGAAGGTAAAGACTCCCCAGTCTCAGGAAGTTCAGGATGTGTCTGAATATCTCTCCATCGCCGTTCACTAACAGGGAGGACCCGCAGCTGATCCAGCGCGTCTTCCTGGAGTTCTGCAGAAGCTCCGGATACTGCAGGGACAGATGAAGCAGCAGATGTGAACTTGTCCCTGTAGCTCTCAGACTTTCCCATCCTCTCTAGTGACAGATGCTACTCTTTAGGAAACGAACAGGTGGTCAACGTAGAATGACCAGTACAGGGAAAGTGGAGTGTAATCCTTCTGTGTCCTGACCTTGTGGCCACAGAAATAAAACAGGAGAGCGGGTCAGCTTAGGTCGGCGGACCTAGAGTCTGACACCCCGTGAACGAGATGCTGCACACATAAGACCATCACGTTCCCCATGGGTATTTGAACCAAAGTGCAAATAGCAATTTTGTCTGATTTTATTTTTTTTTTATTCATGTGGTTTTTCGTGCAGATTTGAAGCATTTTTTTCTATGCTACCAAGTGCAGAAATTCTGGTTATTTTGCTCTAAAAATACACCTGTATTTTTCAGCCAATAAACTAAAGAAAAAAAAAAAAAAATTTCAGTTTAACAGCGTTTTTAAATGCACAGAAAGTGGAGGGTGTTCATGAAATCGCATCCCCTTTGCTTGAACTGATAAGCGCTACAGAAAATCCACCGTGTTACTTTAGGTGAGAGCGATGCCTAAGGTTATGTGCACGCTTCCAGGATTTTTCGCTATAAAAACAACGCTTACATTAAGCATCCTATTAGAACACAATCTGCAATTTTTGTGCACATGTTGCGTTTCTATCGCGGTGGAATAGCATTCCAGAAAAAAAAAAAAAAAAGCAGCATGTTCATTCTTTGTGCGTAATCGCGGGGACTCCGCACACATAGGAATGCATTGATCCGCTTATTTTCCGCATGTGGCTATGCCAACCATGCAGGAAGTAGGCGGATCATGTGCGGTTGGTACCCAGGGTAGAGGAGAGGAGACTCCTCCAGGACCTGGGAACTATACAATTGTAAAAAAATAATAAAAAAAAAAAAAAAAAAAAATCGTGATTTTCTCACCTTCCAGCGTCCCCGGCAGCCTCTCGCTCCCAATAATGCCTCGGGGCAATGACCTGTGATGACGTAGGGATCTCGCGAGACCGCTACGTCATCTGGGGTCATTGCCGCAAGGCATTACTGGGAACAGGAGCATCGTGAGGAGCTGGAAGCCTGCGGGGGCCACCGGAAGGTGAGAATATCATGATTTTTTTTTTTTAAATTATTTTCAACATTAGATCTTTTTACTATTGATGCTGCATAGGCAGCATCAATAGTAAAAAGTTGGTCACAACACTGTTTAACAAGTGTGACCAACCTGTCAGTTTTCCAAGCGATGCTTCAAATCGCTTGGAAACGATAGCATTCTGAAAGCCAATTATGCTTGCAAAATGCTAGTGTTTAGCGGAAAAACGCATGACAATTCCGCATGCGTTTTTTCCCGCCACAGGGAGTTCTGGAATTGCCACAGAGATTTCCGCGGCAATTCCGGAAGTGTGCACATAACCCAAGACTTTCTTACGTTTGTATCTGTACAGCCGCGTTCCCCAATAGTTTGAACGACGTTTAATTCTGGCTGCGCTGAACTGGGCGTGATTTCATGAACTTTCTGCCCTCTGTGCATTTGTAGACGACCATGTCCCAGCATTTCATTACTTAATGACACCAATAACTAGATTTTTCTCATTGCTGAAGAATAAGCAGACTCTTAGGACGACTAGACGGACACAATACAGGACGGTCGGTCCGTGACGCTACCTTCAGCAGAGTCTTCAAATACGTGGCGTACCAGTGGCTGCGGACATAGACCCTGACGGTCTGATGACTGGGGAAGGCTCGGACTTCGGATGTCCAGGTGTCACCTGAGTAACATGAACACATTACACAAGAACAAGATGTTGGCTCCCTGCAGACAATGTGCTGCCTGAAGTCATCGGAGCTGCACTTTTTAATTCACACCAAGAGATACTCTATGTGAAAAAAAAAAAAAAAAAGTCTCAAACCGAGATTCTTTTATGAGATAATACTGTATAGTTTTATTGATACAAAACATTAAAACATGATACAGAAAGGTGCTAGATTGAACCAATAGAGGGACTGTATGTCCTGGGAAAGCCCACAAATTAAACCACAGATTTACTATAGCCACATACGTAGTTGTGATGAAATAGTGAGACATGCATACCATGAATAAGCATACTTAAAACAGGGTATTGTTAGAAATGCATTTTTATGGCTGCAAAAAACCAGTGCACTTTGACATGCATACACAAACAATGCCCCAAACGTGTCTCAAACAATCCTGCACTAATACAAATAGGTACATATACATGTGTCCCTAATAAAATAATACCGGCTAGTACATACCAATGGGTGGATAGGTGAGGATACCCGGACGTCCCTCTGCCCCGACGCGTGTTTCGTTCTGCTTATACGGGAGGCATGTCAGGGCAGGGGGGAAACCGGTTTAAATAATGCAACAATAAGTCCCATTGGATGTGTAATCAAGACAAAACAGTAACGTAGTGGCGGCGTCACAGGTCCTATACCCACAATCTATACAAATACGTAACTTCGCCTGCATGATAGGAAGGTCCTATACGATGTGTTGTGTTATATGCCAGAGTCGCGCATGCGCCCGTAATACAATAGATGTATATCCAAAAGTTCTAAGACCATATGACCCTGATGTGCTTACTGCGCATGTATAAATATGTAACTGCGCTTGCATGATAGGAAGGTCCTGTACAATGTATTATATATCAGAGTCGCGCATGCGCCTGTAATAAGATGGGTATATATCCAACAGTCCTAAGACAATGTGACCCTGATGCGCATATACAATATGGAGGTCCTGACTGGCGGTGCTTAACATAAAAATAGCGCATGCGCCCAAAATTTAGGACAACTGCGCAGCCACTAAACTAATAAAGGTCTTATACAGAACTGAGTAAAATAGCGCACGTGTCCAAAGATCGGAACAACTGCGCAGCCACTAGAGGTCCTACATCTATTGATAAACGTGTCACATGACCGTATGTAGACAACTAGGTATAAAATGAATAAAATATTATGATGAAATAAGGAGCAAATTATGACGCATGCGTTCGCCAATAAAGACCTGCGATGTAAAAGAAAGAGGGATCGCAAGCGGTCATGTGTGCCGACACATCAGGACAGCTTGCCCCCATGTATCAACTACACACTCGACCATTCTTGATCCCTCAAGCAAGTCTATGGCTCACACATGCGTACTACTCCAAGGGGGATCAGAAATAATGTGTAATATAAATAAGTGTAATGTGCTATAAGCTAAACAGCTGAAATGTGCAAAACTAATGAAATACTACGCCTACAAAAAAAAAAAAAAAAATTATATATATATATATATATATATATATATAACAAAAGGGCCATCCTCATACGTATAATGTGCTAGAAATAAGAATCACGTGCTACCTAGTACTGAAACCTGTTAGGGTATACTAACAAAGGCCAATACCCATTATTGACCCATTTTATATAAAAATGACAATAAATATACTCTAATGAAATAAAGTGCAATAGTGCTATTTGTATAGATTGTGGGTATAGGACCTGTGACGCCGCCAAGCTACCGCCATTTTGTTACTCTGTTTTGTCTTGATTACACATCCAATAGGATTTATTGTTGCATTATTTAAACCGGTTTCCCCCCTGCCCTGACATGCCTCCCGTAGAAGCAGAGCGAAACGCGCGTCGGGGCAGAGGGACGTCCGGGTATCCTCACCTATCCACCCATTGGTATGTACTAGCCGGTATTATTTTATTAGGGACACATGTATATGTACCCATTTGTATTAGTGCAGGATTGTTTGAGACACGTTTGGGGCATTGTTTGCGTATGCATGTCAAAGAGCACTGCTTTTTTGCGGCCATAAAAATGCATTTATAACAATGCCCTTTTTTAAGTATGCATGTCTCATTATTTCATCACAACTATGTATGTGGCTATAGTATATCTGTGGTATAGTTTGTGGGTTTTCCCAGGACATACAGTCCCTCTATTGGTTCAATCTAGCACCTTTCTGTATCATGTTTTAGATCAATAAAACTACATAGTATTATCTCATAAAAGTATCTAGGTTCGATACTTTTTTTTATTTTCACATAGAGTATCTCTTGGTATGAATCATTTATGCAGGTACTTTGCCCTTTTTTTGCATATGGGTTAAAATATTTGGGGCTATTTTGTGATTGACTTATTTTTGCAGGGTAAACACAAGGATTGCTTTCATTTAATAGCAGTTATTAAGCTCGGGTGTAATTTCAGCAATAGACTTCATATATTTTTATTATATACAGTCCTGGTAATCGATGGGGAATGAATATTGTGACAGTCAGGACGCAGTAGGATCAGAGATCCTGACGGACATATGCCCGGACAATCCACAGATGTGGGCATGGCTGCCTTGCATGTATGACCGGGGCGAGTCCTCCTACCTGCATCCATGCTGGCCCGGGACTTCAGATACGATCTGACGGCTTCTCTCATGGGCTGATAAATAGCATCACCTCTGTCCAGATACAAGCACAAACCATAAATCTCCAGAAAGCTTCTGGTCAAGGGAAGTCGGCAAGTTCCCATCCAATTCCTGGTGATAGAGCAATTGGTAACATTAATATGAGGCCGCTGTGTGCCAGGGGCACCATGACACTACATCTGATGATCCAGGAGAGCTCTTGTCTGCCATAGAGAGGTTTTACCCGTCTTACAGTAGTTCGATAAACAGTTCATCCAATGACTGTCCCCTAATCTGAACTAATTGACAATCTGGCATAACAGTAATTAGACTACCTATAAAATAAACGGGACTAAGGGGTAATGTTTCTTCTAGTAGAGAGTATTTAATTGTCACCCCTGGAATATAAAGTCTCCCTACACAAGGAGAAACTTCACCCTTAAACCCCCTGTCATAGGCCACCCACCCAGCCAACAAGTGTTCCTGCTTTGCACTGATGAGGGGCAGATTCCCAGAAACACATCTGCGTATTAGTGGCGTTTCATGTGCCAGTAATAAAACATTAACGCCCTGAAGAAAGAATAACCAAACGTTGTAAAAATTGCAGAGGGTGCGACTGAGCTCTTGCAGGAGGTGAACCTGCCGACTCAAGTGCCTTCTTCAGCTGATATGCGTCCTCATAAACCAACCCCCCTGCCCCCGTACTCCCTGCACTGCAATACACACAACCGGCCAATCGCTGACGTTGGTGGCGTGCCAGACATTGGTGTCTCAGGGCAGCAATGTAGTGCTTCGCCACACCCAGCAAGCCAATGACCACTGCCAGTCACTGATTCAAGACACCTTCTGTATGGAGAAACCAGTCGCAGGCATTGCTCAGGTGAGTTTTGGCCCATTCTTCCACACAAACACTCGTCACATCCTGAAGGTCCCGTGGCCTGCATGCACCATACACTTTTTATAAAAGTGCAAAACACGATGTAAAAATGGCTAAAAGGCCCAAAATGTTGGAGCAAATCTGACCAGCACTAAAACATTCATCTTTATGGCTACGTCATTTTACAGCACTTTTCTGGCATACAAGTGTGATTAAAGGGAATCTGTCACCCCCAAAATCATATATGAGCTGCAGTCACCGGCATCAGGGGCTTATCTACAGCATTCTGTAATGCTGTAGATAAGCCCCCGATATAACCTGCGGTCCGGGTCCGATGGGCATCGTGGTCGGTCCAGCGCCTCCTATCTTCATACGATGACGTCCTCTTCTTGTCGCGGCTCCGGCGTACTTTTTCTGCCCTGTTGAGGGCAGAGCAAAGTACTGCAGTGCGCAGGTGCTGGGCCTCTCTGACCTTTCCTGGTGCCTGCGCACTGCAGAACTTTGCTCTGCCCTCAACAGAGCAGACAAAGTATGTCTGCGCTGGAGCCGCAGCGTGAAGGCCAGAAGAGGATGTCATCGTATGAAGATAGGAGGCGCTGGACCACACCACGACACCCATCAGACCCAGAATGCAGCGGGAACGCCCCTGGGTGAGTATAATATAACCTTTATTTCTCATCTTTCAGGTTACATCGGGGGCTTATCTACAGCATTACAGAATGCTGTAGATAAGCCCCTGATGCCAGTGGCCGCAGCTCATATACGATTATGGGGGTGACAGACTCCCTTTAAGATCCTAGACAATACTCGGCTGCCCCTGGCCTAGTGCCATGTACCTTACATGTAGGAAGAGGGTCCCGGTGCCGATGATATACAACTTGCTGCCATCCACGCTGCTCTCTATTCTTAGCTGGCCCAGAGCAGAGTCCGGGTACTTCGCCAATAGCTCCAGGGCCAGGATGTAGAAAGACTTCATTCCTCTGTGCGGTTCTCCTTTTCTACCCACTGTATTGTTACTGGAGGACGGGACCATCTGGGGGCTGCCACCTGCATACCCTAGACACAAATAATCAACTATTGGGGGCTGCTATTGCTTCCACCACAACCCATGGCACTTTATCCAGCGCTCGTCTCATCTCAGACACCTATGATTAAAAAAAAATAAAATAAAAAAATATATATTGTCTCACCTGAGGATTTCTTTTCGGCGTTGAGCACCTGGAGCAGCCCTGGAATTCCCAGAGATTGGATTTCAGCTTCCAAAACCTCAAAATCCAAGAACTTCTCCGGCAAGAAAAACTTTCCAGTGTGTAGGAAGTTTCCTGTCGGAGGTCAGAAAATGCTGCAGAACGAGCAGAATCTTTTCTACATGGTGAAAACATTTCACAATTGTCATTTATATTTTTTGCCCCCCTCTACCCCATATTTCTGACCTATGAATCGGACGTCCTGACAGCCACATTCTATCAAAGCAAAAGTGTCTGAAAACCAAAGTAAGTTGTCATCTGTGACCAGCCCAGGATATGTCTCCAGCAGGTCAATGGGAAAGAACCAGTAAGAAACGTTTTCCTGCACATCCAGAAAAGGGTTGTCAAAAAGGCCGAGAGGAGCTTTGTCTCGATCACCTGAAAGACAGAACGTATGATCGGGTAGTATTAGTAACATGGAGCGGAGTGTGACAGATCATCCTGGAAGCCCCCACGTGAATGGACCCCTCATCACCTGAAGATGGGGAACTTTTCACCGGCAGCTCAGACAGACGGCTGCTGAATTTACGAGTCTTTCGGTAGCTGGTGGACAACTTCTCAGGGACAGGCATGCCCGGGGGTATCTGCTGGCACAGGTGGGGAGCCTCTTCTTTAAACTTTTCTAGGGCCTGTTAATGGCAAAGCAAAAAAGCAAATGACAGGTACTAATGAACAACGACAAAACGCACGAGAAGACGAGAAAAATAGAGAGGGTCATGTGGGGGGTGACCCCGATGCACGGAAGGGACATCTGGGGGAGCTCCCGGCACACTGAAGTGTCACCTGGGGGGGGCTCTAATGGTACACTGAAAAGTCATCTGAGAGCGCTCCTGCTACATGGAAGCGTCATCTCGGGGAGCTACTGGTATATGAAAGGGTCATCTGGCGGGACCCCTAACAGTACACTGAAAGGTCATCCGATAGCGCTCCCGATACACTGAAGGGTAATCTGGGGGCACTCCTGGTGTATAGGAGGGTCTCATGGAATGTTCCTACTACAGGGTGGATCGGGAGGGATTTTTCCTGGTATAGGGAGGGTCTTGTGGAGGTGGTCCCGGTATAAGTATTATCTTGTGCCCTGAGCAGGGGGCAACGTTTCAGACACTGAAAGCAATCAAGACAATAAAACCAAAGTCTGAACAAGGGGCCATGTTAGAGGTGGGTGGAAACTGTACATAAATGCATATGTCCTCCACAAAATATCACCACTTCATGGTGCCGAATCCCTCAGATGACAGAAATAGGGAGCAGCAGGTGCCTCTTCCACAATGCTCAGCTCGCCTCAGAGACTCAAGCACAGACCCAGATACATTCTACCTGTCTGTACACAGTTTTCCTGGCTGTAGAGAGCACAACGCTCAACCCCTTGAGAATTGCGAGATTTTACATTTTTGTGCTTTTTTTGTTCCCCTTCTTCGCCAAACCATAATGTTTGTACTTTTAAGTCAATATGGCCATATGAGAACTTGTGTTTTTGCAGGACGAGTTGTACTTTTATGACACCATTCGGTTTACCATATAGTGTACAATGTCCATGTCAGTACAAGTACAGACACCAGTGGGAAGAAAAAAAAAAAAAAAAAAAAAGCCAGAGGTTTCTAAAATAAAAATAAAAAATATACCGTAAATACAATTTATATACATGTCGCCTGTGTCACAAGTTTCCGAGACCCGTAGCGACTACATTTTTCAGGCTCTAGGGCTGGGTGATGGCTTTGTTTTGTGCCCTGAGCTGAAGTTTTTATTGATACCATTTTGGGGTTGATACAATGTTTTTATCGCCACTTATCGCTGCCATTCTGACAGTCTGGATTTTTTTTAATATATATAAATTACACCGTTTACCAATTGAATTAAATTTAATTTATATTTTTATAGATCGTCCGCTTATGAACGCAGCGATACCAAATGTGTGTTTTTTTCTCAATTATTTTTAATGGAGAAATTTTAACTTTTTTGAATCACTTTTTACTGGATTTAATAGTCCCCTTAGGGGACCTGAAGCTGCGATTGTCCAATCACATGTACTAAATACTTGTATGCAGAAGAAATCAGTCTCCTATAAGTGCCAGTACGGGATAGAGTAAAGGAGTACCATCATGACAAGCACACGGGTGTTCAGCAGACCCACAGCCGTCATAGCAACCAGTCGGTACGCCACAATCATGTCATGGGAACGTAGAATGGCGTGCCCCTTGCCGTCGTGGATTTTGTGATGTTGCATGCTCCCTTTAAGACAGTGAACAAACCTCCATCATCGGCTGCAGGTGGAGCGCTCGGGTCTGTTCACATAGGACATCCAGCTCGGCCAAGCAGGACACGGAGAGCTGAGAGGTGAGCAGGAAATGATGGACCAGTCTGAACACAGACCCATCCCGGTCCAGGAAAACCCGTCTGCCGTCAGCCTGAGGGAAACAGGAGACATCTTGCCACAGAATGGAGTCGCCAGAGCGAGCAAGAGCCACGGCGGGAAGGGAGAAGGCCCAACCGCCAACATTCAGGTGGAGAAGGTCCGAGGGGCTCAGCGCCGAGACAGCCTGTCAGAAACAAATTCATTCTTTGAGGGCCTGTGTCACTTAAGGGCCCTCATACACCGGGGCCAGGGGATAGGACATATGTACAGCCCTCACACATGAAAACACTAGAATTACGTCACCACCAGCGTCCACACACACCGTCAGCACCAGCCGCCTCAGTCCTCACACACCGTCACCACCAGCCGCCTCAGTCCTCACACACCGTCACCACCAGCCGCCTCAGTCCTCACACACCGTCACCACCAGCCCTCACACACCGTCACCACCAGCCGCCTCAGTCCTCACACACCGTCACCACCAGCCGCCTCAGTCCTCACACACCGTCACCACCAGCCGCCTCAGTCCTCACACACTGTCACCACCAGCCGCCTCAGTCCTCACACACCGTCACCACCAGCGTCCACACACACCGTCAGCACCAGCCGCCTCAGTCCTCACACACCGTCACCACCAGCCGCCTCAGTCCTCACACACCGTCACCACCAGCCGCCTCAGTCCTCACACAAAGTCACCATCAGCCGCCTCAGGCACTACACATGACGTCACCACCGGCCGCCTCAGGCACTACACATGACGTCACCGCCGGCCGCCTCAGACACTACACACAGGACGTCACCGCCGGCCGCCTCAGGCACTACACATACGACACCAGCCGCCTCAGGCACTACACGTACGACCCCACCGGCCGCCTCAGACACTACACATGACGTCACCGCCGGCCGCCTCAGACACTACACACGACGTCACCGCCGGCCGCCTCAGGCACTACACGTACGACACCACCGGCCGCCTCAGGCACTACACCACCGGCCGCCTCAGGCACTACACGTACGACACCACCGGCCGCCTCAGGCACTACACGTACGACCCCACCGGCCGCCTCAGGCACTACACGTGACGTCACCGCCGGCCGCCTCAGACACTACACACGACGTCACCGCCGGCCGCCTCAGGCACTACACGTACGACACCAGCCGCCTCAGGCACTACACATGACGTCACCGCCGGCCGCCTCAGACACTACACACGACGTCACCGCCGGCCGCCTCAGGCACTACACGTACGACACCACCGGCCGCCTCAGGCACTACACCACCGGCCGCCTCAGGCACTACACGTACGACACCACCGGCCGCCTCAGGCACTACACGTACGACCCCACCGGCCGCCTCAGGCACTACACGTACGACCCCACCGGCCGCCTCAGACACTACACATGACGTCACCGCCGGCCGCCTCAGACACTACACACGACGTCACCGCCGGCCGCCTCAGGCACTACACGTACGACACCAGCCGCCTCAGGCACTACACGTGACGTCACCACCGGCCGCCTCAGGCACTACACGTACGACACCACCGGCCGCCTCAGGCACTACACATGACGTCACCACCGGCCGCCTCAGGCACTACACATGACGTCACCGCCGGCCGCCTCAGGCACTACACATGACGTCACCGCCGGCCGCCTCAGGCACTACACATGACGTCACCACCGGCCGCCTCAGGCACTACACATGACGTCACCGCCGGCCGCCTCAGACACTACACACAGGACGTCACCGCCGGCCGCCTCAGACACTACACGTACGACACCAGCCGCCTCAGGCACTACACGTGACGTCACCACCGGCCGCCTCAGGCACTACACGTACGACACCACCGGCCGCCTCAGTCCTCACACACATGACGTCACCACCAGCCGCCTCAGGCACTACACGTACGTCACCACCGGCCGCCTCAGGCACTACACATGACGTCACCACCGGCCGCCTCAGGCACTACACGTACGACACCACCGGCCGCCTCAGGCACTACACATGACGTCACCGCCGGCCGCCTCAGGCACTACACATGACGTCACCGCCGGCCGCCTCAGGCACTACACATGACGTCACCACCGGCCGCCTCAGGCACTACACATGACGTCACCGCCGGCCGCCTCAGACACTACACACAGGACGTCACCGCCGGCCGCCTCAGGCACTACACGTACGACACCAGCCGCCTCAGGCACTACACGTGACGTCACCACCGGCCGCCTCAGGCACTACACGTACGACCCCACCGGCCACCTCAGTCCTCACACACATGACGTCACCACCAGCCGCCTCAGTCCTCACACACATGACGTCACCGCCAGCCGCCTCAGTCCTCACACACATGACGTCACCAGCCGCCTCATTACCGCTCTGCACTTGCTCCCCGCCAGCTTTCGCGCTCAGTCACAAACTGTCCTAACAGCTGTAATAATCACCTCAGAATGAATCCTCCCGCCACAGTCCAGGCCCGCCTCTCCGCCCACTCCCGCCATAACTGTGCGCAACCCACCAATAGCTATTTATCATAGCTTACCCCGCCCACATCTTCCAGCCGCCGCTGCTATTGGTCAGTCCCATCTCCGCTGCGTTGCTAGGCGCCCGTCCCGCTCTCCCTCGGAACCTTTCCCGCGACCCTTGTTTGCCGCCGTTGCTAGGGGGAGTGTTGACGAGGCTGCACCCATTGAATGTAATGGCGGTGAGGAGGGTCCACCTGAGGGAGAGCTGGGTGTCCGGGAGAGCCGGGCAGCAGGCGGGGACGGCAGGTAACGGGGCGGCCACTAATGGCGTCCTCCTGGGGAACAGTCGCAGAAAGTCACGGCTGGGTTTCCATGGCAGCCTGGACATCCCCTTTAAGGCCGCACTTTCCTTCTTTTTTCCTTGTAGGTTTTTATTTCTCAGTCGTTTGCGTCCGATCGGTTTTTTTTTTTTTGCGGTTCTCGTGGGTTTTATCTATCTATATATCTATCTTTATCTATATATCTATCTATATATATATTTTATAACAATCGTGTAAGATTTTTTTGTTCTAAAACACTGCAAAAAATATAAAAAAACGGAAATAAAAAACCGCGTTTCAATTTGACATGAAATTTATCCACCCACGTCCAACGTTTTGGAGAACGACAACGAAAACGACAAGACAAAGGAACTTCACATAAAAAAGAAAAATAATAAAATGCAAACACTGAGTGGTCTGGGGGGTGCGATTACCTGGGGGGTGCGATTACCAGAGGTGTCGCTTGCTCTCAGTGAACGGAAACCCTCTGGTTAATGACTGGAACTGATGCCAGGCCCAATGGCCACCAGAAGGGCTCCCTGAGAATCGCCCCTACCTGCTGCCAGCGGGGGACACTGCAAAAACGCAATGGAAATCCCCCCCAGACCTTTTCCTTCCTCCAGAGGTGTCTTCTCATCATACAGATGTGTGTAAAATATCACATCACAAATACAGCACCAGATATAGACCTGTCTTGTACACGGATACAGCACCAGATATAGACCTGTTTACTACATGGATACAGCACCAGATATAGACCTGTCTTGTACACGGATACAGCACCAGATATAGACCTGTTTACTACATGGATACAGCACCAGATATAGACCTGTCTTGTACACGGATACAGCACCAGATATAGACCTGTTTACTACATGGATACAGCACCAGATATAGACCTGTCTTGTACACGGACACAGCACCGGATAGAGACCTGTTTACTACATGGATACAGCACCAGATATAGACCTGTCTTGTACACGGATACAGCACCAGATATAGACCTGTTTACTACATGGATACAGCACTAGATATAGACCTGTCTTGTACACGGATACAGTGCCGGATAGAGACCTGTTTACTACATGGATACAGCACTAGATATAGACCTGTCTTGTACACGGATACAGCACCAGATATAGACCTGTTTACTACATGGATACAGCACCAGATATAGACCTGTCTTGTACACGGATACAGCACCAGATATAGACCTGTTTACTACATGGATACAGCACCAGATATAGACCTGTCTTGTACACGGATACAGCACCAGATATAGACCTGTTTACTACATGGATACAGCACCAGATATAGACCTGTCTTGTACACGGATACAGCACCAGATATAGACCTGTTTACTACATGGATACAGCACCAGATATAGACCTGTCTTGTACACGGACACAGCACCGGATAGAGACCTGTTTACTACATGGATACAGCACCAGATATAGACCTGTCTTGTACACGGATACAGCACCAGATATAGACCTGTTTACTACATGGATACAGCACTAGATATAGACCTGTCTTGTACACGGATACAGCACCGGATAGAGACCTGTTTACTACACGGATACAGCACTAGATATAGACCTGTCTTGTACACAGACACAGCACCGGGTAGAGACCTGTTTACTACATGGATACAGCACCAGATATAGACCTGTCTTGTACACAGACACAGCACCGGATAGAGACCTGTTTACTACATGGATACAGCACCAGATATAGACCTGTCTTGTACACGGATACAGCACCAGATATAGACGTGTCTTGTACACGGATACAGCGCCGGATAGAGACCTGTTTACTACACGGATACAGCACCAGATATAGACCTGTCTTGTACACGGACACAGCACCAGATATAGACCTGTCTAGTACACGGATACAGCACCAGATATAGACGTGTCTTGTACACGGATACAGCGCCGGATAGAGACCTGTTTACTACATGGATACAGCACCAGATATAGACCTGTCTTGTACACAGACACAGCACCGGATAGAGACCTGTTTACTACATGGATACAGCACCAGATATAGACCTGTCTTGTACACGGATACAGCACCAGATATAGACCTGTTTACTACATGCATACAGCACTAGATATAGACCTGTCTTGTACACAGACACAGCACCGGATAGAGACCTGTTTACTACATGGATACAGCACCAGATATAGACCTGTCTTGTACACGGATACAGCACCAGATATAGACCTGTCTTGTACACGGATACAGCGCCGGATAGAGACCTGTTTACTACATGGATACAGCACCGTATATAGACCTGTTTACTACATGGATACAGCACCAGATATAGACCTGTCTTGTACACTGATACAGCACCGTATATAGACCTGTTTGCTACACAGGTACAACACCGGATATAGACCTGTCTTGTACACAGATACATCACCAGATATAGACCTGTCTTGTACATGGATACAGCACCGTATATAGACCTGTTTGCTACACAGGTACAACACCGGATATAGACCTGTCTTGTACACAGATACATCACCAGATATAGACCTGTCTTGTACATGGATACAGCACAGGATATAGACCTGTCTTGTACACAAATAAATCACCAGATAGAGACCTGTTTTCTACATGGATATAGCACCGGATTTAGAACTGTCCTCCTCTTACACCTCCTGCCCAAGTGCTGTGATTTCTATACTGTATGTATATATATATATATATATATATTAACTCTTAGTAATTCTTTTCTCTTTCTTCCAAGGCACGATAACGTCTCTGACCCTTGAGGGGACGTACAGAGATAAGATTCTAACTTTGGGAGATGCGTTTAAAAATTTTCAAAGTCTTCGATCGCTGGATCTGTCCAGAAATCTGATCGTCAGCTTACAGGTAAGATCCAATGTCTGCAGATAAGCAGTGACCAAGGGGAATGGCAGCCGCTTGTCTCTTCCTGCAGGGCATTGAATATCTCCACGCGCTTCGCTCCCTGAACCTGTACTATAATGACATCGAATCGCTGAAGGAGATGGAGCGCCTGCGATCGCTGTCACAGCTGAAGACCCTGGATCTGCGCCTCAACCCCGTCACCAGACAGGACGCCAGCTACCGCCTCACCGTCATCTGGACTTTAGGCTCCTTGGAAACACTAGGTGAGCCATCACCAAACAATTCTACAGTCATCTGCTTGGAGTCAGTGAATGGAAACATTATTGGACAATCCTCTGCGAGCTGCCCCCATCAGCAGCACGATGCTCCAGCCTAGATAGATAATTTTTGTTACCGTGAGGACGACAGTGTAACAAACCCCCAGCTGTGAGGAGAGTAACAAGGAATGCCTCCATTCACTGACAGGAAGCAGGAGTTAAGATTATAGCAACGAATTGGTGGACATGGAGCCGATTCATCATGTTGTATTTTTTAGTCACTTTTCCTTTTTTTTTTTCCCCCTTCATATTTGTTGTAGTTTTTTTTGGGGGGCACCAAAATCTTCAGGCAGGTTTTGTGCAAAATTAAAAAAACGCTATAAAAAATGTCACCTATTCCTGGCACATGCTGGGAGTTGTAGTTCCTGTATTGTATATTTGTGCACTGATGCTGTAATAACGGTCTGTTCTCATGATGACGCAGCAGTGAAGCAGTTAATAATGAATAATTGAGCAGGGGGGTGTGAGGGAGCTCCGTTCCCTGCCCAGGTTTGTGTTGTGTCCTCCGCAGGTAGTTGCTATGGCTCCAACCAGGAAACTCTACAGATCTGACCCAACCGTCAGCCGGGGCCGTCACAAGTCCGGTCACAGCCTCAGCTCCTCCACAGCTATAGACGGGAGGGGGAACGGCAAAAAGTCGTATCGAAAACTTCACTACAGCTATGTCCTTGTTTCCAGATGAGCGTCCAGTAAGGGACAGCGAAAGGAAAAACTCAAAATATAATTTCCAACTGAAGGACTATAAAACGCTGGATATGTCGGAGCTGGAGATGGGGAGGTAGGTGAGCAGGGATGGGGAGGCAGGTGCGCAGGGATGGGAAAGGCAGGTGCAGAGGGATGAAAGGCAGGTGCGCAGGGATGGGGAGGCAGGTGCAGAGGGATGGGGAGGCAGGTGCGCAGGGATGGAAGGCAGGTGCGCAGGGATGGGGAGGCAGGTGCAGAGGGATGGGGAGGCAGGTGCGCAGGGATGGGAAGGCAGGTGCAGAGGGATGGGAAGACAGGTGCGCAGGGATGGGGAGGCAGGTGCAGAGGGATGGGGAGGCAGGTGCGCAGGGATGGAAGGCAGGTGCGCAGGGATGGGGAGGCAGGTGCAGAGGGATGGGGAGGCAGGTGCGCAGGGATGGGGAGGCAGGTGCGCAGGGATGGGAAGGCAGGTGCAGAGGGATGGGAAGACAGGTGCGCAGGGATGGGGAGGCAGGTGCGCAGGGATGGGGAGGCAGGTGCAGAGGGATGGAAGGCAGGTGCGCAGGGATGGGGAGGCAGGTGCGCAGGGATGGGGAGGCAGGTGCAGAGGGATGGGGAGGCAGGTGCGCAGGGATGGAAGGCAGGTGCGCAGGGATGGGGAGGCAGGTGCAGAGGGATGGGGAGGCAGGTGCGCAGGGATGGGAAGGCAGGTGCAGAGGGATGGGAAGACAGGTGCGCAGGGATGGGGAGGCAGGTGCGCAGGGATGGGGAGGCAGGTGCAGAGGGATGGAAGGCAGGTGCGCAGGGATGGGGAGGCAGGTGCGCAGGGATGGAAGGCAGGTGCGCAGGGATGGGGAGGCAGGTGCGCAGGGATGGAAGGCAGGTGCGCAGGGATGGGAAAGGCAGGTGCAGAGGGATGAAAGGCAGGTGCGCAGGGATGGGAAAGGCAGGTGCAGAGGGATGAAAGGCAGGTGCAGAGGGATGAAAGGCAGGTGCGCAGGGATGGGAAAGGCAGGTGCAGAGGGATGAAAGGCAGGTGCGCAGGGATGGGGAGGCAGGTGCGCAGGGATGGGGAGGCAGGTGCAGAGGGATGGGGAGACAGGTGCGCAGGGATGGGGAGGCAGGTGCAGAGGGATGGGGAGACAGGTGCGCAGGGATGGGGAGGCAGGTGCAGAGGGATGGAAGGCAGGTGCAGAGGGATGGGAAAGGCAGGTGCAGAGGGATGAAAGGCAGGTGCGCAGGGATGGGAAAGGCAGGTGCAGAGGGATGAAAGGCAGGTGCGCAGGGATGGGGAGGCAGGTGCGCAGGGATGAAAGGCAGGTGCGCAGGGATGGGGAGGCAGGTGCAGAGGGATGGGGAGACAGGTGAATAGGGATGGAAGGCAGGTGCGCAGGGATGAAAGGCAGGTGCAGAGGGATGAAAGGCAGGTGCGCAGGGATGGGAAAGGCAGGTGCAGAGGGATGAAAGGCAGGTGCGCAGGGATGGGGAGGCAGGTGCAGAGGGATGGGGAGGCAGGTGCAGAGGGATGGGGAGGCAGGTGCGCAGGGATGGGGAGGCAGGTGCGCAGGGATGGGAAGGCAGGTGCAGAGGGATGGAAGGCAGGTGCAGAGGGATGGAAGGCAGGTGAATAGGGATGGAGAGGCAGGTGCAGAGGGATGGGGAGGCAGGTGCAGAGGGATGGAAGGCAGGTGCAGAGGGATGGAAGGCAGGTGCAGAGGGATGGAAGGCAGGTGAATAGGGATGGCGAGGCAGGTGCAGAGGTATGAGGAGGCAGGTGCAGAGGGATGGGGAGGCAGGTGCGCAAGGATGGGGAGGCAGGTGCGCAAGGATGGGGAGGCAGGTGCAGAGGGATGGAAGGCAGGTGCGCAAGGATGGGGAGGCAGGTGCAGAGGGATGGAAGGCAGGTGAATAGGGATGGCGAGGTGGTGCAGAGGGATGGGGAGGCAGATGCAGAGGGATGGACGGCAGGTGCGCAGGGATGGGGAGGCAGGTGCGCAAGGATGGGGAGGCAGGTGCAGAGGGATGGGGAGGCAGGTGCAGAGGGATGGAAGGCAGGTGCGCAGGGATGGAAGGCAGGTGCGCAGGGATGGAAGGCAGGTGCGCAGGGATGGAAGGCAGGTGCGCAGGGATGGGGCGGCAGGTGCAGAGGGATGGGGAGGCAGGTGCAGAGGGATGGAAGGCAGGTGCAGAGGGATGGGGAGGCAGGTGCAGAGGGATGGGGAGGCAGGTGCAGAGGGATGGAAGGCAGGTGCAGAGGGATAGAAGGCAGGTGCAGAGGGATGGGGAGGCAGGTGCAGAGGGATGGGGAGGCAGGTGCAGAGGGATGGGGAGGCAGGTGCAGAGGGATGGAAGGCAGGTGAAAAGGGATGGGAGGCAGGTGCACAGGGATGGGGAGGCAGGTGCACAGGGATGGGGAGGCAGGTGCACAGGGATGGGGAGGCAGGTGCACAGGGATGGGGAGGCAGGTGCACAGGGATGGGGAGGCAGGTGCACAGGGATTGGGAGGCAGGTGCACAGGGATTGGGAGGCAGGTGCACAGGGATTGGGAGGCAGGTGCACAGGGATGGGGAGGCAGGTGCACAGGGATGGGGAGGCAGGTGCACAGGGATGGGGAGGCAGGTGCACAGGGATGGGGAGGCAGGTGCAGAGGGATGGAAGGCAGGTGAATAGGGATGGGGAGGCAGGTGCAGAGGGATGGAAGGCAGGTGCGCAGGGATGGGGAGGCAGGTGCGCAGGGATGGGGAGGCAGGTGCGCAGGGATGGGGAGGCAGGTGCAGAGGGATGGAAGGCAGGTGAATAGGGATGGGGAGGCAAGTGCAGAGGGATGTAAGGCAGGTGCGCAGGGATGGAAGGCAGGTGCGCAGGGATGGGGAGGCAGGTGCGCAGGGATGGGGAGGCAGGTGCACAGGGATGGGGAGACAGGTGCGCAGGGATGGGGAGGCAGGTGCAGAGGGATGGAAGCAGGTGAATAGGGATGGGGAGGCAGGTGCAGAGGGATGGAAGCAGGTGAATAGGGATGGGAGGCAGGTGCAGAGGGATGGAAGGCAGGTGAGCAGCGATGTGGAGGTAGGTCCGCAATTATGGGGGCAATTAGTTATATTCCTCATCTTGCCATAATCTCATTTAACACGAAATGCATGAGAATTATTTTAGAAATACACTTTTACATTTTCTGTTTATTTCTTTTTGCTCTTGTATCACTTTATTCCCGCTGTATAATTAGTAAATGAGCAGTAGTTCGTATATACGGTGTATAAGCTATTGCTATATACAGTCAGTGCCAGTATATACGCGTCAGGCTTCGACATGAGGGATATAACCAGAGCAGATTCACCAGTTTTAACCAAACTCCATATTTCCGGAGCCCACACGCCCCTCACATGGATGCAGGAAACATGAAGTGCAGGCTACAAATCATTTCCGTCTGTCACATTGGAGCAGGATTTCCATAAATGTCATGCCATACTACCGTGATTGTGGATAATACCGGCAGACGGACACAGACAGAACGGGCCCCTTTGGTAGAATAGTGTATGGGCACAACAATAATGCACATACTTCGGCTTTGGAGGTGGACGTGGCTCCTTTCCTCTTGGGACTCGCTTATAATACACGATTTTTGTCTTTTAGCTGTGAAAAAAGTCCCACTTACCTGCAGAAGACATCAGCCAAAGCTCACCTGGATTTTCCCCTGAGCAGCACAGGTAACGGATATCCAGGGAATCTCATCAAATGTGAAATTTCTCTGTATTATGAAGAATATTTAGCAATGTAAATGGCGCCGCTGACCCATTGGAGACATTTCTGGTGTTATGTCACGCTGCACCTATGCAGGTAACTGCAACTTCCACCAGATGGCAACAGAATGGAAGGAAAGTTACAAGTCTGCAAGGGCAGACCTGCAGTGCTGCAGCGAAGCTACCACCAGGTGGCAGCAGAATAGTCAAACAAGCCGAGTCAAAACCTAGACTGTCACTCACTACAAAGGGAAAAAACAATAACAGAGTCAGTGGAGAGCCAAAGGGTCAATACCAGACAAGAGGCAGAAGTACCAGGGACCAGAGGCAAAATCAAGTCAGAGTCAAAGCCAAGTCAAACACAGAAATCCAAAAGCAATCAGGAAACACTAAGACAAGACGGGCAGGGAAGGAGGAATAGACAAGGGCAAGGTCAGAAAGCGCAGCAGAACAAATCAGGGTACTACTGGAGTCGGATACTCACTCCGAAGGCAGAAAATATAACTGACACCACCTGCAAGATGCAACGGAGCTAAAAGGCAAACCTGAACCCAGAATGCGGCAGAGCAAAAGTTAACCCTTGACATGATCAGTCTGGGAAAAGGGCAGACAGGACTCAAAACCCAGACTGGATCATGACATAAGAGCTGTGTAGTGTTGGCATCAGGCAGTCTGTCCCTGCCATAGTAATTAATAAAACTGCGGCAGAGACCTCGTGCCTGACACTGATGTCCAGGAGGTAGAGTGCTCTACCAGTTACAGGTGTTTGTTCTAGATAATCCTTTTTTAACTCATTTAAAAGTAGTTTTTTGGGGGGAAGGTAAAAACTAAACTCATTACCAGTGTCTGCTGCGCAATAAGCCATCAGATGCCTCTAACAGCAGCGATCAGAGCTTTGATTGCTGCTGTTAACGCCTTACATGCTGCTGTCAATCTCCGACACCAGCATTTAAGCCGTACGGTCCGAGGGGCGCACCGATCACTGTCGGCTCTGCCAGGTGGGGCGAAAACCCTTCCCATGCTATGATAAACTCCACAAAGCTAAAATATATTTATTGAAAATCCCAGAATTGCATTTTTTTTTTTAACGGCGGCTGCACTTCTGATAGAAAAAAGAAGAAAAAAAAAATCAAATGGTATTAGTTTAAATCTCAGCTCAGCACGCAGAAAAAGAAAAATCACACCCTCCCACAGCGCAATTGTCAGAGAAATGAAAAAGTTCTCAGAAAATGGCGAAAAACCAAATTTATTTTTTTCACAAATTTCTGAACATTATCTTTTCACCACTAAAATACAGGTCCTTCTCAAAAAATTAGCATATAGTGTTAAATTTCATTATTTACCATAATGTAATGATTACAATTAAACTTTCATATATTATAGATTCATTATCCACCAACTGAAATTTGTCAGGTCTTTTATTGTTTTAATACTGATGATTTTGGCATACAACTCCTGATAACCCAAAAAACCTGTCTCAATAAATTAGCATATCAAGAAAAGGTTCTCTAAACGACCTATTACCCTAATCTTCTGAATCAACTAATTAACTCTAAACACATGCAAAAGATACCTGAGGCTTTTATAAACTCCCTGCCTGGTTCATTACTCAAAACCACCATCATGGGTAAGACTAGCGACCTGACAGATGTCAAGAAGGCCATCATTGACACCCTCAAGCAAGAGGGTAAGACCCAGAAAGAAATTTCTCAACAAATAGGCTGTTCCCAGAGTGCTGTATCAAGGCACCTCAATGGTAAGTCTGTTGGAAGGAAACAATGTGGCAGAAAACGCTGTACAACGAGAAGAGGAGACCGGACCCTGAGGAAGATTGTGGAGAAGGACCGATTCCAGACCTTGGGGAACCTGAGGAAGCAGTGGACTGAGTCTGGTGTGGAAACATCCAGAGCCACCGTGCACAGGCGTGTGCAGGAAATGGGCTACAGGTGCCGCATTCCCCAGGTAAAGCCACTTTTGAACCATAAACAGCGGCAGAGGCGCCTGACCTGGGCTACAGAGAAGCAGCACTGGACTGTTGCTAAGTGGTCCCAAGTACTTTTTTCTGATGAAAGCAAGTTTTGCATGTCATTCGGAAATCAAGGTGCCAGAGTCTGGAGGAAGACTGGGGAGAAGGAAATGCCAAAATGCCTGAAGTCCAGTGTCAAGTACCCACAGTCAGTGATGGTGTGGGGTGCCATGTCAGCTGCTGGTGTTGGTCCACTGTGTTTCATCAAGGGCAGGGTCAATGCAGCTAGCTATCAGGAGATTTTGGAGCACTTCATGCTTCCATCTGCTGAAATGCTTTATGGAGATGAAGATTTCATTTTTCAGCACGACCTGGCACCTGCTCACAGTGCCAAAACCACTGGTAAATGGTTTACTGACCATGGTATTACTGTGCTCAATTGGCCTGCCAACTCTCCTGACCTGAACCCCGTAGAGAATCTGTGGGATATTGTGAAGAGAAAGTTGAGAGACGCAAGACCCAACACTCTGGATGAGCTTAAGGCCGCTATTGAAGCATCCTGGGCCTCCATAACATCTCAGCAGTGTCACAGGCTGATTGCCTCCATGCCACGCCGCATTGAAGCAGTCATTTCTGCCAAAGGATTCCCCACCAAGTATTGAGTGCATAACTCAACATTATTATTTGTTGGTTTTTTTGTTTGTTATTAAAAAACACTTTTATTTGATTGGATGGGTGAAATATGCTAATTTATTGAGACAGGTTTTTTGGGTTATCAGGAGTTGTATGCCAAAATCATCAGTATTAAAACAATAAAAGACCTGACAAATTTCAGTTGGTGGATAATGAATCTATAATATATGAAAGTTTAATTGTAATCATTACATTATGGTAAATAATGAAATTTAACACTATATGCTAATTTTTTGAGAAGGACCTGTAAATAAACTCTCCAAGTTTGATCCTGCTGTAATCGTAGCGACCTGAAGGATCATGCTGCCAGGAAATTTGTTTTAGGGGTTCAAACATCTGGTCAGATCTATAACAGTATATACCGTATATTCACACTGACTTTTATGATGCAAATCTCATTCTAGACTTCGACAAGATACATGATCGGGAAAAGGAACGTCAGGATTACACGAAGGGAATCTCTCCAGCTAAATATCAGGTATATTCTCCTCCTAACCGGGATAAATCTGTCTGTGAAAATTCTCATCAAATCCTGACCATGTAGACAGAGACCTACCATCAGTGTTGCCCCTGATCCCCTTGTGTGTTTCCCTCTCTCTGCGTTCACAGACTGAAGAGCAGCAGCCGTCGGTGCGGCCGCAGAGCGACTTTGACGACGGTATTGGTATAATTACAGCTTCACTTCAGTAACCAGTTACTAACAACACTAACCTGTGTAGACGTAAAATCATGGGCTCAGCCATCGCGTTAATTACACATGTAATACACCGCACTCGCCGGCATGTTCAGGCTTCACCGCTGTATTTCTGCCCCAGAGGGTTCACATCTAAGACAAGAAATGACAATCCTTTGTGTAATTTGCAGAATACCGCCCTTTACCGTCACCGCCGCGCTCATCCCTCCGTTCTCCAGGTCCCTCGTCACGTGCCAAAGAAGGCCAACGAGTCACGTTTGCAGAGTCGACCATTTCAGAGCTGTTTCCACAAAAAGAGGATTTAGACCGACAATTAGAAAGCGGTGACGATTTCATCAGCCGCGGAAAACCCACTTTTGTCCCTTTAGAAAAAACGGAATCAGCATTTAGCTTCAAAAATACCTACCTGACGTCTACCCCGGTAAGGAGGGAGTTCGCCAGCAGCGACCGCACGAGGGTTAATGCTGACATCCTCAATGACATTGGCCAGAGCACAGAGTACAGAGATCGACACAAGTCTACAGAGATGAGCAGAGACAGACTGCTGAGACTTAGCTCAGGTACGTGGGCAGCCACATCACATACCCTATATATTATACATGTCGTGTATATACTACTAATATCGTATACATACTACTAATATGTATATACTGGGTCCTGAGAGCAGCTGCCTCCCATATACACTGCTCAAAAAATAAAGGGAACAGTAAAATCCCACATCCTAGATATCCCTGAATGAAATATTCCAGTTGAAAATCTTCTTTCATTACATAGCGGAACACGTTAAGAACAATAAATAAAACATAAAAATGATCAATGTAAATCACAACTAATATCCCCAAAAAATCAAAGTGGAAAATCAAATTACAGGCTGATCTAACTTCATTGGAAATGCCTCAAGACAAGGAAATGATGCTCAGTATTGTGTGTGGCCTCCACGTGTCTTTATGACTTCTGGACAACGCCTGGGCATGCTCCTGAGGAGGTGGCGAATGTTCTCCTGAGGGATCTCCTCCCAGACCTGGATTAAAGCATTAGTAAACCCGTGGACAGTCTGTGGTGCCACGTTGCATCGGTGGGTGGAATGAGACATGATGTGTCAGATGTGCTTGATTGGATTCAGGTCTGGGGAACAGGCCGGCCAATCCATAGTATCAATGTCTTCTTCATGCAGGAACTTCTGACACTCCAGCCGCATGACGCCTAGCATTGTCATCCATCAGAAGAAACCCAGGGCCAACCGCACCAGCATATGGTCTCACAATGAGTCTGAGGATCTCATATCGGTACCTAATGGCAGTCAGGCTACCTCTGGCGGGCACATGTAGGGCTGTGCGGCCCACCAAAGAAATGCCTCCCCACACCATTACTGACCCACTGTCAAACCGGTCATGCTGAAGGATGTTGCAGGCAGATCGCTCTCCACGGCGTCTCCAGACTGTCACGTGCTCAGTGTGAATCTGCTCTCATCCTTGAAGAGCACATGGCACCAATGTCTGTCAATCTTACAGTTCTCTGTCAAATTCCAATCGCCCTGCACGGTGTTGAGCTGTAAGCACTACACCCACTTGTGGATGTTGGGCCCTCATAGTCTGTTTCTGACAGAGCAGTCACATGGATGTCTTAATGGCCTGCTGGAGGTCATTTTGCAGGGCTCTGACTGCACAAAGGAGGAGGTAGCGGTCCTGCTGCTGGATTGTTGCCCTCCTACGTCCCCCTCCACATCTCCTGGTGTACCGGCCTGTCTCCTGGTATCTGCTCCATGCTCTGGCCATTGTGCTGACAGACACAGCTACCTTTCTTGCCACAGCTCGCATTGATGTGCCATCCTGGATGAGCTGCACTACCTGACCATCTTCTGTGGGTTGTGGACACCGCCTCATGCTATTGTACCTCTAGGGGTGAGAGCAATGACAAAATGCAAAATTGACCAAAACAGCCAAAAAGTATGAGAACAGAAAAATGGTCTGTGGTTACCACAAGTGCTCCCTCTATTTTTTTGAGCCGTGAGATATATATTTATAGTTCTGAGAGCAGCCGCTATATATATATATATATATATATATATATATATATATATATATATACACACACACACCTCTGAAGTGGTGACATATTTCCATTATACTTTTCCTCTGATTGTTCCACTCCTGATTTTGACTTGCACTGATGTAAAGTACTGACCACATAGTGCATGTGTGAACGTGGCCTATAGCTTCCGTCTTGTGTAATATTGTGAATGTATTTTCCCCTCCGTAGATCTCTATGTGACCACACATCTGACAGATCCCTCCACACCGTCAAATTCTCTCTCGGCCTTAAGAAAAGGTTTTACCGACGTCTCCAAGACGTACACGCTGCCATCTAAACCCACCCTGGCAAACACTCCCCTGTCCACAGGAAAAAGCCTGAGCCGCCCCGAATTCAGAGACTACAAGAACTGGTGGAGCCTGGATAGAGCGTCCGGCATGAAGGGCGACAGCCTGTCTGTGCCACAAAATGGCATGAAACGAGCCAGCAGCCTGAACTCTCTGCTCTCCCCTCCGGTCAGTAGTGTAAGTGCACATGTACCCACTTCCCCCCATAATGTGCAGGTGTCGGACAGAGACCCCCATATGTACCCGCGGCCCCCCATAGTGCGCAGGCGCCGGACAGAGACCCCCACAATGCGCGAGAGGTCAGAATATGTCATTGGTTTCAGTTCCCACTAATTGCATCATCTCCATTTGCTTTCAGTGAACGCTTGTGTCTTCTAGTCTGCCCTGGAATAGATGTGAAGACATTAACGATCGTATCTTCAGATCTTACCTCTAATGTATTATTTTGTAGACTGATGATTTATTGAGTGGAAACGAGCTGAGAAACAGAGAGTCCCCCGGTAGTGGCGAGAGTCCCGCCATCAATGAGGTCCTGCACCACCTCATGGACTTAGTAGACCGGTACTGGAACGGGTCAGGATCCCTTCTACAGAACCAGCGGTTCCTGGGTGAGTGGACGGGATCACAGCATTTATTATCAGGCCTGGAGAGAGACGGAAGATTTCATGCTTATTGTTTCCCGCCAGGACCTGCTCGGGATCTGCTCTCCAGCCTGAGCTCTACCAGACACGTATCACAGGGGCATCCTACAGGCAGTCCCAGGCAAGAAGACGACGGCGAGGCCACAGTAGGTTGTGACGGGAGCACCGGTGTACCTATGACCACTAGACAGACACCATGTCTGTACACAGCCCACATTCATCAAGCAGTTTACAGATTTTTCAGTATAAACCAAGCTCCAAACAGTCACAAATTGCAGCAAATAAGTCGATATTTTACACTTTAACTACTAAAACTTAAAAAAGTCGGCCTGTTACCCCAGGAGCGGTTTACTAAACTTCATAGCACAACATCAAAACTTTTTTGCATCTGCTGATAGCAGGTATAAATTCCATTTTCTGACCAATTTACACAAATGATCACAAACCCCATTTTTTTGACGCATCTCCCCTGGTCGCGCACATTTATTCCTCACTTTCTCTTATGCGTCTTCTGCCCCCGATTGATGCTCTGGTATCGGCTCCTTCTTTCCTTAGGACTCTGTAAATCTGAAGCTGATAAAAGTGATGGAGGAAAATCACTTCTTACAGAGCAGAGTGTGTAAACTGGAGAACCAGGCGACCCGGAAGGAAGGATCGGGCAGCTCCTCGCTGCCGCAAGGTGCTCTGCATCTGGACGGCTGTGCGGACAATGTCTCGCAGCGGCCTTTTCAGTAACTGAACCTGATGTTTTTGCTTCCAGATGATCTGCGGCAGAAGTACGAGCGGCTGACCCTGCAGGTGGAATCATTGCAGCAGCAGCTGGAGAAAACCAATAAACTGCAGGAGACGGTGAACCTGCTCCACAACAGCCAGAGGTACGGGGATCGAGGCACTAAAGTCTGCTGCGGCTCCGCGCCCGTGCTCTGTGTTCAATGATCAGATTATTAGCACGTTCCTTTATCACCAGGTGACTTCGGCATGCTCGATAAATATGGTCGAGTCCCAGCGGCTGCTTGTCTGGCAGCCGCAACACATGCAGGGACTCGAAGATATTTTTCGAGCACGCCGAAGTCACTCGTCGTTATCAATCCGGACGTCTGGGCTCAGGATGTCTGTTCTGTGCCCCGCAGGTCATTAGTCTGCACCAATGAATATCTCCTACAACAACTGAATAAAATCTCCCCGAATGCCGTCTACAAGCCTCGAGGACCGTCCCCAGACAGGACCAGCACGGAACGATCCCGGTACAGCGAAGCTACGGAGCCCAGTGCTCCGCTATCTCACAGTGCTGGACATTACAGGACGCTGGAGAGGCTCAGCCTGTGCCCATTATAAGGTCCCAGCAGCGCTCAGGGTAACGCATACATTCTACAATCATGATCAGACATGACGCATCCTTAAAGGGATTGTTCAGGATTAAATAAACATAGCTGCTTTGTCACTGCTCCGCCGCAGACCTCATCAAGGAGTTGACACACACAACCCATGAGGTGAAAGAAAGCAGCCATGTTTTTCTAATCCTGGACTGCCCCTTTAAAGCACAAGAAGCAGCCAGACTATGATTTTTCTGGTTTAAACCATCAACTTGGCAAATGAGTGGCCAACCCGTCCTATAAGGCGAGCATTAGAGCGACCCTAGCCTCCCCTGGTCAGTACGAGCACCACTAGTCTCAGGAACACAAGGCAAGTGTCTGTAAATATCTGGAGAAGTAATTATGGCATTTGTATTTTGTTTTTATATTCTTAATCATTGATTTTATATGAAATGACGGCTCTGGCGTTTATTGTACAGGGAATCGCTCACACGAGGGTATAACACGGGCAAGTGCAATCCGATAAAAGGGAACAAGGGTTTCAACGAGGCCGTGCAGAGCGGCAGATTGATCAAAAATAAAAGTCAACACGCTCAGATTTCACTCTAAAATCGGATCGGAGCGAGAAGGAGAAAAGAAAAGGGGGAAAAAAAAAAAAAAAGAGGCCACGTTCAGACACACTGTATAGTCACAGACTGAAGAGCGGCCGGTGCTGGTCCCTGTAGATGAAAGGAGACGATACACAGAGGAGCTGGTGACAACGGTTTATTAACAATGTACGGTCACATGACTCGGTTCTGCGAGAGGCATCGGCGGCCCGGCATCACCTGCAGCTTTCACTAGTAATGGAGCCGAATGCAGACATTGAGAAATACAGGCCGAGCACTGACCGTGATGTAGGGACCGGCCGGGGGTCTCCCATCCCAGATTGCCAACACATCGTGGGCACATATGAGGCTGATGCATTTGGGTGGTGATACCGGCGGCCGCTCCGTGCACACATCTGAATTAAGCCTTCTGTACCCATCATTCTACTGTATGGAATAATGACCAAACTGTCAGCACTATAGGGACTGGGACCGCAGAACGGTCTTGTGTTACATCTGTGAGCCAGACGGTTAAAAAGAATAACTACACTTAGATTTTTAATCCGGAAACATAATTTATGATTATTAACCCTCTTTTGCAAAAAATAAAGGCTTAAGTGAAGTGCACAGATCCAGGAGTAGTGATATGGTAGCGGGGGTCCCGGGCCTGTGGTGGGGAAAGCAGATGGTAGTGTGTGGCGGCATACGAAGCTGAAGAGTATGCTTTCCTATACAAGGTGCCAGAGGAGAGCGAGCTACACAGAGGGGGAGAGAAAGAGCGAGCTACACAGAGGGGGAGAGAAAGAGCGCGCACACAGAGGGGAGAGAAAGAGAGCGCGCACACAGAGGGGAGAGAAAGAGCGCGCACACAGAGGGGAGAGAAAGAGAGCGAGCTACACAGAGGGGGAGAGAAAGAGCGAGCTACACAGAGGGGGAGAGAAAGAGAGCGCGCACACAGAGGGGAGAGAAAGAGAGCGCGCACACAGAGGGGAGAGAAAGAGAGCGCGCACACAGAGGGGAGAGAAAGAGCGCGCACACAGAGGGGAGAGAAAGAGCGCGCACACAGAGGGGAGAGAAAGAGAGCGCGCACACAGAGGGGAGAGAAAGAGAGCGCGCACACAGAGGGGAGAGAAAGAGCGAGCTACACAGAGGGGGAGAGAAAGAGAGCGCGCACACAGAGGGGAGAGAAAGAGAGCGCGCACACAGAGGGGAGAGAAAGAGAGCGCGCACACAGAGGGGAGAGAAAGAGCGCGCACACAGAGGGGAGAGAAAGAGCGCGCACACAGAGGGGAGAGAAAGAGAGCGCGCACACAGAGGGGAGAGAAAGAGCGAGCTACACAGAGGGGGAGAGAAAGAGAGCGCGCACACAGAGGGGAGAGAAAGAGCGCGCAAACAGAGGGGAGAGAAAGAGAGTGCGCACACAGAGGGGAGAGAAAGAGCGCGCACACAGAGGGGAGAGAAAGAGCGCGCACACAGAGGGGAGAGAAAGAGCGCAAACAGAGGGGAGAGAAAGAGAGCGCGCACACAGAGGGGAGAGAAAGAGAGCGCGCACACAGAGGGGAGAGAAAGAGAGCACGCACACAGAGGGGAGAGAAAGAGCGCGCACACAGAGGGGAGAGAGAGCGCAAACAGAGGGGAGAGAGAGCGCAAACAGAGGGGAGAGAAAGAGAGCGCGCACACACACACACACACACACAGAGGGGGGAGACAGAGCGCAAAGAGGAGAGAGAAAGAGCACACAGAGGGGACAGAAAGAGCGCACACAGAGGGGACGCCTCTTCCCCCAATATATGGAGCACAGATCTACGCACTTCACTTTAGCATGGAGGCAGCAAGAGAGTAATTAATCCATTATCAGATGTATGCAGATCACATTCCTGTGATGACATTTTGGTCGCCCTGATGTCCATTAACCCCATCCGCTACACGAGCTTTAACGTTTCCAGTTACAAAACTGGAGATTTGCTAAATTTCAGCAATATGAGTGGTCCAGTACATAGGACACAGGGATGGGGGAACGGACTGAGACCCCCTCGTACCTACAGCTAAAGAGAACAATTACCCAATACAGGGTCAGGAAATTGCTTTTTAAGCAGTTGTCCCAAATATTAGTGTATCCAGACACAAAACTTTAGCCATCACGACACAGGAGGCGCTCAGTTTTTTTTTTTTGTTTTTTTTGTGTTTTTTTAAGTATGTGGCCATACTTGATTAAAAATAAATAAAATCTTATTTTGTCTGTAAACTCCGATGAAGAGCAATGCATCACCACGGCAACAGACAACAAACAAACCCTGTGTAGTCAGATCCTGCAGTTTCTTCTGAGAGTTCTCGGCTAACTTCCTGCATACGGTCCAGAACACAGGGAGCCTGCAAGATCAGACTGTTACCATGGAGACACATAGTTCTACAAAGGAGCTGTAGATGCAAAGCGACAGGATTTTTTTTTTTTTTTTTTTTAAGACCTATTGCAGCATTACCTTATTTTTCACGTTATACCGTCGGGATTAAGCAAACGTCAGTACGGCAGCTAAATCCGTGTAACTGCACGCCTGCCGTCCCGCTCAGCGACTCGGGTTTAGTTCGTAAAGTCACAGCCCAAGTTTGTAGATTATAATCCGAGTTTACATTCCCTCGTCTCCGCTGCTAGAACTACCGTCCCACCGGGAAACAAAATCTAGACAACTATTGGAGATTAACCCCCTTCCTGTCCTAGACTAGATCAAAAACACATCAGTCTCAGTATCAGGCAGCGAGGGCAACAAATGCATCCGTTTATTGAACAAAAAACACAAATTAAAAAAAAAAATAATTACATTTCCCCCCATTTCTGCAAATGACGGATTATTCTCACCAAGACTGATGTGCGCTTGTGACGCCACCACCAATGAAACGTACCGAGCCCCGCTGCACGCCTGGAGCGGCCATTTTGTGGGCGGAGCAAAATAAAATAAAACTAAAAACAACCAGCAGCCGGGCTGGTTCCACTGGCAAACATGTCCGCCTCCAGTCTGCGCAGGACTCGGGAACACCATGACGTAGTTTTCTAAACTGCAACCCCTCCCAAAAAAAGTGCTAGATGTGGAGTTATCAAACACGTATTTACAATTTTAATATTCTAACTGTATGTACACAACAAAAGTAAAGGCATTATTAAAACCGTTGTACTACAGACTTCTGGTATACGCAGCGTAGAGTTCATCAAGCCCCTTTAGAAATCGTCCAGACACCGAGACCCACATCCAATGCAAGCCAGCAACGTCCAAGAAAGGAGGGGAAACATCCCGCAGCGTGCATGCGATTCCTGGGGAAGGGGAGGACCCCCGAAAACAAATGCAGACCCCCCACCCCCCAGCCTTCTGCAAACATTCAGCTTCTCCTGCAGCTTTAGATAAAGAAACATAAATAAAACTAGAAATAAAACGCGTCGGTTCCAGCTTGAGTTAAAATCCAAATCCACAAGATAAAATTGAAAGCCTGATCTTTATGGAGGAGCGCGCGCCGTCCCTCCCCGGGTCGTTCCGCACAGTCACCGCCATCATTAAGAAATCCGAGTCCGCTGGGTCCTGTGCCATCAACTTTAGGTCTGCAAAACCGCCTCCTCTTTACTGAACGGCAGCACGGATCCGGGCTTCACCCAGGACAGACCAGTCGCATGGAGGCTTCTATTCTGCTCCTCAGATTTCCTCTAAGTAGAAAACAAAAAATGCAGCTGAACCACCGATACCAGCAGGAAACTGCGCCTAGGGGTCGTGTTCAGATCAATAATCAGTACCGGTGCACAACTAATAAAGAAATCCAGTGACATTCTCGTCGGATGACGATATTGTGTTTGCTTTATGATCAGTACAGGTTTAATCAATGGGAACCCCAATAATTAATAGCTGGGGGGGCCACAGCACAGGGGTCTTATAGAGACCGGCAGCATCAAAACCAGTGCTTCAGTCATAGGATTGGTGGTGGTCGCAGCACAAACCCCCCCACTCATCATCATAGCATTATGTAGAATTTATTTTTTAATTAAAACTTAGTTTTACTTTACTTTTTATTCCTCCTAAGGGACTGGAGCCGGTGATCATTTCATCACTCGTCCACTCCTGGGATGCCCACAGGCTTGCCTTAATAGGAGGGCTTAGGTGGCAGTGACATGGAGACGTTAGCCGGACCCCCAGGTGCCGTTATGACCCATCAGTAGCCGACGACTGCCAGGTACAGTGCGGGCCCAGTTTCTGATACCGCTCGATACTCCTGCCCTTGATCTTTTGCATATGACCGCTGCAGCCGATCACTGTCCTCAGCAGTCTGGCGGCGTACATGAAGGCATCGCCATTGATGGCTGAAGCGCTCATGTGCATGGGCAGCAGGACACAGACCCGCAGGAGCAGCGTTCGTAAGAGAATTGTTTGACCCTTTGAGGGCTGCGTGCGTGTGCACTCGAGTCGATGAACACACATTTCTGCCCTTTTAAAAACCTCGAGGGTCAGGTCTGTGGGGTCTTAACCCTGAGATAATGTGGCAAGACATAAATGGCCCCCCATTAATCCAGAACACGGCAGAAATAACGGACAGGTGCGGCTGCGTTACTGCTTGTATTATACTCATACTTTTTGTGCCAACATTTTCTCTCTGGCTTCATCATGTAGTGTAGGATTCCAGGGCGAAAACCTAGAAAAAAGGGGAAAAAAATAAATAGAAATAATCAGACGTGAACTTAACAAAATGCACCAGAAGAACTGAACAGAAGTGACCTGGGGGAACGACTTATACGCCGTCGCTCTCTCTATACGCGTCCCACCAGGTGCACAAACGGCAGCAAATAAAATACAGACCCCCCATAATAAAAGATTGGCATTGATGTGACAAGTCCTATTTCTCTAGTAACATCACAAGCTGCAAATGTGGTGAGAAACAATAAGGTCACCATACTGGGAATTCACGGGAGGACACTAAAGAATTCATAATGGACCCCAACACCCCTAACACCATTGATTCAGCATAGAGCTACTTTCTGCAAGAGTCGCCTCCAGCGCTCAACCTCCTGAAACAGACATGGATGGATGATCAGCCAATCTGAGCGTGCACGTTGGGTTGGTGCGCTCATAGCATGGACATGGATGATTAGCCAATCTGAGCCTGCATGTTGGGTTGGTGCACTCATAGCATGGACATGGATGATCAGCCAATCTGAGCCTGCATGTTGGGTTGGTGCACGGTGCGCTCATAGCATGGACATAGATGGATGATCAGCCAATCTGAGCGTGCATGTTGGGTTGGTGCACGGTGCGCTCATAGCATGGACATAGATGGATGATCAGCCAATCTGAGCGTGCATGTTGGGTTGGTGCATGGTGCGCTCATAGCATGGACATGGATGGATGATCAGCCAATCTGAGCGTGCACATTCGGTTGGTGCACAATGCGCTCATAGCTTGGACATAGATGGATGATCAGCCAATCTGAGCGTGCACATTGGGTTGGTGCACAATGCGCTCATAGCTTGGACATAGATGGATGATCAGCCAATCTGAGCGTGCACATTGGGTTGGTGAACGGTGCGCTCATAGCATGGACATAGATGGATGATCAGCCAATCTGAGCGTGCATGTTGGGCCAATGCGCAGTGCGCTCATAGCATGGACATGGATGGATGATCAGCCGATCTGAGCGTGCATGTTGGGCCGGTGCCCTCATGGTATGGACAGGATTTATTGTATACATGGACGATCACTCACGTAATTGCATAGGGATCCTCCATTTTCGGCTGGTCGAATAAGTGGCTGTTGCATAGTTTAACACTGTCTACCACTTTGCTCTTAAACAGCGGAACGTCTTTTTCGTAACTAGAAAAAAAAAAAAAAAATACAAAAATAAAACCTGGATTACCACAAATTTATTATTCCCCTAGATCACAGATTTTTGGCCATAAAGCGCTTAACCCCTTCACCCCTGGGCAATTTCCAGTGTTCTCTTCCTAGAGCCATAACTGGGCGAGGGCTTGTTTTCTCCAAGACGAGTTGGACTTTGGAATAACATCATTAATTTTTACCATATAGTGTACAGAGAAACGGGGGGGGAAATAAAATAAAAGTGCGGTGAAATTGCCAAAAAAAAAAATATAGTTCTTACCGATAACGGTATTTCTCTGAGCCCATGACGGCACCACGGAGAGAGGGGATCCGCCCACCAAGGACAGGAAACCTACGGATAAAAAGGCGGTACCACTCTCCTGCATCAGTTGTTTACATAGATAATGATGGGAGACTACTAAGACATTTGTAAAAATTTTAACTGTTTAGCATAACAAGATACCGCGTGACTTTAAATTATAATAGACTATGGCACTATTCCATGTGTGCACCCATAAGTGAAGGGAGGGAATGTACGGGTGCCGTCATGGGCTCAGAGAAATACCGTTATCGGTAAGAACTATATTTTTCTCTGATCGCCCATGACGGCACCACGGAGAGAATTACATAGATAGTACATTCAGGGAGGGACCACCGCCTCCAGAACCCTTTTACCAAAAGTAAGGTCTGAAGAGGAGATTAGGTCCAATCTATAGTGCCTATAGAGTGTGGATGGTGAGGACCAGGTAGCAGCTCTACATATCTGGTCTATGGAAGCTCCGGCCTTCTCCGCCCAGGAAGTTGCTACTGCCCTTGTTGAGTGAGCTTTAACCTCCCCGGGAACGGGCATCCCACTTGCTGAGTATGATAGACTGATGGCGTCTGTGATCCATCTTGCTATGGTGGCTTTAGATGCTTTTTTCCCCTTCCGGGGACCCTGGAAACACACAAACAGAGAGGAATCCTCCCTACTCTCTCTAGTGACTTCTAGGTAATGTAACAGACATCTCCTTACATCTAGTGTATGTAGATTTTGTTCCTCCTTATTTTTGGGATTGGGACAGAAGGAGGGAAGAGATATCTCTTGAGACCTGTGAAATTTTGAAGCCACTTTCGGGAGATATGCTGGGTCTGTTTTTAAAACAACCCTATCCTCTAGAAATTGTGTGTGAGGAGGCCTGGCTGAAAGGGCCTGCAAGTCGCTGACCCTACGGGCAGAAGTAAGGGCGACTAAAAGAGCTGTCTTGAGGGATAGCGTTTTTATTGTAGATTCATGTAATGGTTCAAATGGAGGACTAGTCAGGGCTTTAAGGACCAAATTTAAGTCCCACTGAGGAACCACTTTTACTGGCAGAGGCCTAGATCTTCCTGCCGCCCTAATGAATCTAGAGACCCACCTATTTGAAGCCAAGTCAAAATTAAATAGAGCACCTAATGCTGCCACATGGACTTTTAGGGCACTGGTGGCTAACCCCATTTCCAACCCGTTTTGCAAGAACTCTAAAATGGCATTAATAGGAATTTCTTTCCCTATTTTAGCGCCTGAAACGGACAGGAACTTTTTCCATATTTTGCCGTACTGTTTTGTTGTAACCGGCTTCCTACTTTTCAACAGAGTTGAAATTAACCCTGAAGAGAACCCTCTGCTTTCTAATATTTTCCTCTCAAGAGCCAGGCTGTCAAGTGTAAGTTCTTGACCCGCGGATGATAGATTGGGCCCTGTGACAACAGATCCTGTAGGTCTGGCAATACCCAAGGGTCGGATATCGACAACTTTCTCATCCATGAGAACCAAGGTCTCTTCGGCCAGAACGGGGCAATTAATATGACCAACGCCCCGTCCTCCCGAATCTTCCTCAGCACTGCTGGAATCAAAATGAGAGGAGGAAAGGCATAGACCAGATGGTGACCCCAAGAAATCAGGAAAGCATCCAGGGCTACTGGGTTCCCCATGGGAGATAGAGAGCAAAAGGCGGCTAATTTTTTGTTTAAATGGCTCGCGAAGAGATCTATTTTGGGAACCCCCCATTTCTGAGTGATCTGGGTAAATATGCCTGGATTTAGTTCCCATTCTCCCTGTTTTAGGCTGGAACGACTGAGGAAGTCTGCCTTGTAATTGTCTATCCCTTTTATGTGTAGGCTTGTCAGGGATAGAAAGTTGTTTTCGGCTATCTGAAGGATCGAGTTGGCCACTTCCATTAGACTTTTGGAACGGGTACCCCCCTGATGGTTTATATACGATACTACCACCTGATTGTCCAACATCACCCTCACATGGTGAGATTGAAGGACCCCCAGGAATTCCTGAAGGGCAAATTTTACTGCCAGGAGTTCCTTCATATTGGAGGAATTGTTTGCAAGGGACGGGGACCAAATGCCCTGAGCTACAAGGTCGCCCAGATGAGCCCCCCACCCTGAGGGGCTTGCGTCCGTGGTTAGGACCTTTGATATCGGGATTACCCATGGAACTCCCTGGGAAAGATTTTCCTGCAATGTCCACCAAGTTAGAGAGAGATTGGTGCGAGGAGACAATGTTAACCGCCCGTCTAAATGCTCTCCTAGGCGGATTTGCTCGGACAGTAGCTGCCATTGGAGATCCCTGGAATGTAGTTGGGCCCACTGGACTGCCGGGATGCAAGAGGTCATAGAGCCTAACAGTGACATGCCCTGTCGGAGAGTTATAGAGGGGAGAGATTGTACTCTTGATGCTAAGCTTTTTATCTTTTGTAATTTGCCCTCTGGGAGCCGGCATTCCATTTTTCTGGAGTCTAGAGGGAGACCTAGGTACTCCTGAACCTGAGAAGGCACCAGTTTGGATTTCTCTAGGTTTATTAGCCAGCCCAGGTTTTTTAGAGATTGAATCACTAAATCTAGCTGATTCTTGCAATGTTGCTGGGAGGAGCCTATCACCAGGAAATCGTCCAGATATGGTACGATCAGGGTGTTTTCTTCCCTGAGGTGAGCCATTACCTCCGCGACCAGCTTTGTAAAAACCCTCGGGGCTATTGCTAGGCCGAATGGAAGAGCTGTAAACTGGAAGTGTCTTAGGACTCCCTTGATGTGGATTGCCATTCTGAGGAATCTCTGGTGATCCTTGTGTATTGGGACGTGATAATATGCGTCCTTCAAGTCCAGGACCACCATGAAACACTGAGGAAACAGCATTTTGGTTGATGACTTTATCGTTTCCATTTTGAATGCTTGAACCTCTAAGTAATTGTTTAGATTCTTCAGATTGATAATGGTCCTGAAGGAACCATCTGGTTTTTTCCTCAGGAATAGAGGGGAATAGTACCCTTGCCCTCTTTCTTGAGGGGGAACTTCTAGGAGTACTCCTTTTTTTACTAACCCCACAATCTCGTTTTCTAGAGTTAACTGTTCTTCTGCTGAGGATCTGGTAGATGTTACCTTGAAGGAGGGACGAGGGTACCTCTTGAATGTTAACCTCAGTCCTGATTCTATGATGTTTAGGATCCAATGACTGGAGGTGATCTTTTTCCAGGCTGGGAGAAAGAGAGATAATCTCCCTCCCACCTGGGGTGAACCTTCATTGTGGAGGTTTCTTGCTGTCATTGAGGTTTTTATTGAAGATAAATCCTTTATTTTTATTTTTCTTATCGTCCCACTTCCCCTGGCCTTTCCCTGGGTTCTTACGGAAAAACCTCTTGTTCCGAAAGGGCTTCCGATAAGAGGGGAGACCCAGAGAGGGGAAGGACTTTTTCTTGTCCCCGGCTTTCTCTAAGATGTCGTCTAGAGTCGACCCAAACAGAAACTCCCCTTCACAGGGGATGGTACAGAGTTTCGTTTTCGTTTGTAGGTCGCCTGGCCAATTCTTAAGCCAGAGGGCGCGCCTGGCCGCATTAGCAAACACTGCTGCTCTGGCGGATAGCCTGATGGAGTCGGCCGAGGCATCGGCTAGGAAGGCCGCAGCCCCCCTCATTACGGGTAATGTATCCAGAATTGAGTCTCGGGAAGTTTTCCCCTTTAACTGACCCTCTAGCTGGTTCAGCCAGATCATCAGGGAGCGCGAAGTGCATGCAGCTGCAACTGCCGGCTTCAGGCCTCCTCCCGCTGCCTCCCAAGAGCCCTTGAGAAATGCATCTGCCTTTTTGTCCATTGGGTCCTTCAGAACCCCCATGTCCTCAAACGGGAGGGCAAATTTCTTTGAGGCTTTAGCAATTGCCACGTCTAATTTCGGGGCCTTCTCCCAAAAGGAGCACGATTCTTCCTCGAAGGGATATTTCCTTTTTGGAGTTAAGAGAGTCTTCCTCATGGGCTTTTTCCATTCCTTCTTAATTAGGGCTGCAATTGCTTCGTTAAGCGGAAAAGCTCTCCCCTTTTTCTGTTCTAGGCCTCCAAACATAATGTCTTGTACTGTTTTTTTAGGATGGGAGTCTACCAACCCCATGGTGCTTCTTACTGCCTTTATGAGGCCATCAGTATCCTCTAGTGGGAAACAGTTATGTCCCCCCGAGGAAGAAGTAGATGATGAGGATGAGTCGGAGGAGACGGAGGACGCTGAACTCTCACTATCACTTTCGGATTTTGAGGCTGGAGATGGAGACCTATGCCTGGTCTTTCTCCTTTTTTTTCCACTTTTTAGTGACCTAAAAGTGTCCTCTACTTGTTCTTTAATTAGGCTCTTAAGATCTGAAGCAAACCCTGGAAGGTTTTCAGACACAGTTTGTTGAATGCAAGTATTGCATAGTCTTTTATCACATGTAGGTGGAAGGTCCTCTCTACAGATGGCGCAACTTTTGTGTTTAGTTTTAGCTACGCTTTTCCTCCCCTAAAAAGAGACAAATAACAATCTTACTGTCTCTGACATTCACGAAGATCCACTTACCACCTCCAGGACCCATAAATACCGATTGGGGGTTCTCTGCCTCTGGCTTTCTCCCCGACGCCGTACTGGACTCCTTACTGTGTTGAGACCTTTGGCGTTCTTTGCTGGTGTCCTGGTGCACTTTCTGCTGCCGCCTTTTTTGCTGCTGCTGCTGCTGTGGCGATACTGCAGGTGGAGGTGATTCGGGCGGAGGTGATGCTGGGTCACTCATACTGCTGCCTTGAACTCGGCTGAGTTGTCGCTCCTATTCCCCTTGAAGCTCCTGCCTAACTGCAGAGCCACCAAGAGGATGAGGGTTCTACTATTTGAACCCTCCCGCCGCTTCCCTGCACCTGCGCAGTAGCGACTGATCATATGAGCGGTCGGCGCCTGCGCAGTAATCCGACTCAAAAAACACGCTCTAGCGGTAATCCGCGCCATCCGACCGGAAGACCCGCCGGCGCCTGCGCAGTGCGCATCAAGCGCCCCGCCGAAACATACCGGCGGCTTCAGAAGCACCCCCGGCGCCTGCGCAATGCACACCAAGCGCCCGGCTGGAGCCACGCCGGCGCCTGCGCAGAGCGCGCCCCGGCCAGAAGCCCCGCCGGCGCATACCGGCGCTCTGCAGACCTCGCGAGACCCAGCTGGATACCGGGCCTGCGCAAAGCAGCGCCCGGAAGCAGATATGCGCTGCTGACCGGCACCCCCGGTCCTATGCAGCCCCAGTAGCACAATACCTGCACGCCTGATGGCGATGCAGTGTGCAGACTGACGCTTGATTTAGGGAGGGTCGTGCTGCACCTCCCGCAACCACAGAGGGACCCCCCTGGATGTTGCCGCTGCTGCATCTTACCTGGGGAGGTGACCGCGAACTCCTTGTCACCTCCCCCGCACACCCTGTCGGCCCACTGGCTCCCAGCGGTGGCGCTTCGGGTCACCACCCTAGCCGAGGCAGAGGGACCCCAGCTGCCTGAATCGGACTGGTTGGCCCCGGATCCAACGACGAACTGGTAAGTCCGTAGGTCTCCCATCAAGGACAGGAAACCAACTGATGCAGGAGAGTGGTACCGCCTTTTTATCCGTAGGTTTCCTGTCCTTGGTGGGCGGATCCCCTCTCTCCGTGGTGCCGTCATGGGCCATCAGAGAAATATATATATATATATATATATTATTCCACAGTATTTTATTTACGCTCTTCACTATATGGTAAAACTGAGCTGTTACTGATTCTCCGGGTCAGTACGAGGATGCAGATACCAAACATGCAGGTTTGTTTGTTTTTCTTTTAATCAGGTGGTGACAAAAAATAAATAAATAAATTGTGGCCATTTTCAGAGACCTGTAGCATCTCCATTTTTGGGGGATGGGCGAGGGATTATTCTTGGCGCCCTGAGCCGGCGTTTTTATTGACATTTTTGGGTAGATACGATTTTTTTGTTGCTCATTACTGCGGTGACCAAACAACTATTATTCTGGCAGTAATACCAAACTGCATTTAATTTTTTTTTTTTTTAACCTTTTTTCATCACTTTATAGTCCCCTCAAGAGACTTGAAGCTGCGATCATCTGATCACCTGTGTATATGTATAGCAAAAAAAAAAAAAAAAAAAAAAAAAAAAAACACAATCTCCTATGAATGCTGTAAAAGGACAGGCACGGGGTCTTCTGCCAACCCCCGGCTGTCATGACAAACCATCGGCGCCCCGCAATCACGTGACAGGGGCAGGACTTGTGACTCTCTTCCTGCCTCTAGTGTTAAACGCCACCGTCAGTGATTGACAGCGGCACTAAACTGGTTAACAACCTTGGGTTGATCTGTGATCCACCAGAAGCTGTTAGATTAAATCAGCCATCAAGTGCGGGCTCAATGCCGGAGCCCGCTCCAAAGGCAGGGACATGGCCGTTGACTTAAATATGTCACCAGTTGTGAAGGAGTTAAATAAGGGGACAGGTGGTACTGGTTGTAATAGACCGCCAGAATGGCCGACTTCCATTTTTCCTTTGCATGATGCCGAACAAGATGCTCTAAGCTTGGCCACCTCTGACCGTCCGATAGAGACTGTTTCTGGTGACCAGTGGTGGTCTTATCAGTCACATCCCCCAAAGCTTTTTCTTAGCGGTGCCCCCTTTATAAGCACAAAGTCCTACTCACAGCACCGCAGCTTCTGGGTTCAGGGGGACGGTCGTGTCTATCTTGTAGAAGATCCGCCTGGCGTACATGAGCACCTGCCAGATGTGGTTGTGATTCCTCCTAAAAACCAAGAAGATCGATAGCTATGGACACGGAAAAACAAAAACAGCAGAGACACAGAAGAGGTCATCAACGATTTGCCCAATTTTTACCAAGTGCAAAACCTGATGGAGGCATCTCGAGGTCAGAGACAATGTGTCCATGTTCTGCCAGAACGAGGCCTAAAGCAGCGACTGCGGAGAACAAGTGTGAACAGACGCCAGGGCGCCCATAGCAATAGACGGGACCGAACTCACCTCCACCTTGGAAATGCTCTCCTTACATCCAGTTCACCAGAGAGGGGATCCACGAGAGGGTGGAAGACGGGGATGTCAAAGACGAGGCGCTGAGAGACAGAACAGAGAGTCAGCCACACGGCCGCCACGGGCCACGCACCCGACACAGGCATCACTCACCGGACACTCTCCGTCGGGATAGTTGTCAGGGATGTACACCGAGAACTTAAATACACCGTCCTGGTACAGGCCGTTCCGGATAAAGATCACCCCAAACCACACTGCGAGGAGGAAAGGACGGACATTGTGAGGCGAGCGCCGTTCACGACAATCCGCCATATATCAGGGTGTGACCTCTTACTCAGAGCAGAGCGATACGACGGCTGCACGTAGACCCCCGGGAGTTTCTGCTTCATTACCAGGGTACTGCAAAAGGTACAACAATATGGAGTTAGTCCCGATCTCCCCAATTCTGCCCTCTTCTCCGCTTTGCAAAGTGATGTGGCACAAAACGGCAAAAATCGGGGGAGTAGCAGGATTGTTACAAGGTGTCGGACTCATTTTCTAGTCTGCGACGGGTCCGTATATTCCCACATGGCAGAATTATCCATGATTGTTCCATCACAGCCCTGTGCAGATTAATGGGGGCATGTGCAACATGTCGGCCACGTGTGAATCCTCGCCTAGGGCGCGTGTGCACGGGGCGGAGAGAGACTGGTGCAGATGTTAAGTCTCACAATGGATCACATCCCGTGTGAGCGCCCCCTAGAGGAGTAATGGCGGCTGCGGACCTGCAAATATTAACACATCTGCCCCCAACTAGACACCATGGTTATGGGTTGCACCAGACCCTTCTTCCCGGTGACACAAGCATGGCCGCTCAGCTTGGAGATCACGGAAGGTCGGAACGGTCCGTTTCCACCCATCACATTATGGGAGCGCCATGAGGAGATACGTACAACTCTGACAGGAGGGAGTACTCCAGGTAGAAGGGGCCGTAGGATGCATGGGTGCCATTGGTGGACTGCGCAGCGGGGACCGGGGAGATGGGTTTGGTGATGGGGACAGCGTTCTTCGGTATGGAGGGAAGCTGTTTCTTGGCGGACGAAGCCCGTGGAGGGCTGATTTTCTGGTCGCCCGATACCTTCTCCTCGTTGTCTGGTTTCTGCAGAGAGAGAATCATTATCTGCCGGCAGTGACACCTAGTTTGGCTCGGTGGCCGGCCCAGGTGGCACCCATCCATTGTAATATGTACGGGTCTGGAGCCGGCGCCTTTCTTGGCTCTTGCTTCTTACCTTCCGGACAGACGAGGAGGACATGTTCCAGAATGGGTTCATCATCTCACCTCCGGGTATAGCACGTCTCCGTTCTGAGGCTCAACCTTGGCCACTGCAATACAAGAGCAGAGAAACACTGAAGGCGACGGCAACCATCATGGAGGTCGGAGCGGGCGGCACCATGGCAGAGGGCATCAATCAGGCTGGCATTATCCAGGGGATCGGGGACGCGTCCCCCTTGTTCCAATGCGGGCAGTGCTGCACAAAGGAGGCATTATCCCGAGCAGCGGAGTGTGAGCTCACGGCGTGCTAGGCCAAGGAGGGTGCCAGGCCGGGGGGGGGATGACCAGCCGAGCCTCCAGTCAGCGGATTCAGGGAACATTAACCCCAGGAAAGCCAAAGACACATTCAGGGAGCTGCATAGTCTACAGACATCGGTGGTCCTAACACTGGGCCTGCCCCTCGGATGGTGTCAATATACACAGCCGAGGGCAAAGCAAAGAGACACCTGGCGACCGGGCACAGACAGCCGGTAACTACAAGAACCAACGTCCTCGGCATGCTGGGAGTGGTAGTTAGCAGAGTGTATGATGTCAGGGCATGATGGCAGCGGTAGTTACACAGCAGAGTGTATGATGTCAGGGCATGATGGCAGCGGTAGTTACACAGCAGAGTGTATGATGTCAGGGCATGATGGCAGCGGTAGTTACACAGCAGAGTGTATGATGTCAGGGCATGATGGCAGCGGTAGTTACACAGCAGAGTGTATGATGTCAGGGCATGATGGCAGCGGTAGTTACAGAGCAGAGTGTATGATGTCAGGGCATGATGGCAGCGGTAGTTACACAGCAGAGTGTATGATGTCAGGGCATGATGGGAGCGGTAGTTACACAGTAGAGTGTGATGTCAGGGCATGATGGCAGCGGTAGTTACACAGCAGAGTGTATGATGTCAGGGCATGATGGCAGCGGTAGTTACACAGCAGAGTGTATGATGTCAGGGCATGATGGGAGCAGTAGTTACACAGCAGAGTGTATGATGTCAGGGCATGATGGGAGCGGTAGTTACACAGTAGAGTGTGATGTCAGGGCATGCTGGGAGCAGTAGTTGCACAGTAGAGTGTGATGTCGGGGCATGATGGGAGTGGTAGTTACAAAGACCGCCACCCAATACCAGTTCCTCAGTAACCGTCTCATCCCTGGAGCAGCGAGGGCGCACGCACAATCGCACCCATCATTGTAGCAGGAGCGAGCGCAGTAAAATGAGGACAAAGGTTACGAAGTGTTACCCCAAAACGGAGATAAAAAGCTCCAGAAGCATGAGACCCCGTTCTCCAGCAGGCGGTCTAACTGGTATCATCACCCAGCTTTTCTAATCTCCTGAATGGCAGACTACTCTTACTATGCGAGTGCCATGACAGATGGTCTGGGGGACCCCATGTGGGAGCGGTCACACCCCTCACCGAAATGTGAGGGGACAACCCTTGTGGGGCATGTAGTGGTGGCCATACTGGTTGGCACCCAGCTTTCCTGGCGTTACGGGGAGGAAGGGGGGTGTCCGAGGTCTGGCATTTCCATGGTCCCTCCAGGGATATATTTCG